>NC_057794.1:19792237-19977967 GCF_018294505.1 Triticum aestivum
TCGAATGTCTCACAACCACCATTAATTAATTCACACATATATACACACATGTATATATATATATATATATACAATTTCTCCTAGGTGCCTTCGGAGCCAGTGGCATTAGCCTAGCTAATTGATGCCTTCGGAGAACGATAACAATTGGAAGTGGTTCATGGGGGCGGTAGCGGGTAATAGTATTCTCCTTTGGAATCTATGACCTAGTCGAGCAAAAATCCCGCTATTTCCTCTTGAATTGCTTCTATGCGGTCCTGTGCTAGGAGCTTGTCCCGCACCTCTTTGAACTGTTAAGAAGGAGATCAATATGCATGTGTATTAGTTGTGTGACTACATATCGATAATGGTGTAAAAATTGTGAATAGTGTTTTGACAATCGATATCGTACCCACTCCTGTCTTTAAGATTTGCTCCTTTCGGATGCCATCATGCAAATGTTCTCGCAAACGTAGTATGCACATAGATCATTCCCCGGCGCCTGCTTCAGGGCCTTTACGAGAATGGAATTTTGATCAGATAATAATTAATCAAGCATGATAATTAAAGACATGGCATCTAGCTAGTACTACTTAATTACTTACCTTGGGTCAATACCATTTCAGACTTTGTTTCCATGGGCCTGGAGTGACCCTGATGAACTTTGCCCAAGCCCTGCCCGGCGACAAAGAAAATGAATAAATGGGTTATTAAATAGTTGTTATCAGGAAATGACGAACTAATTAAATAGGCCGAGATATAGTTAATAATGATTGAAATTACCTGTTGACTATCCCGTTCACGATGGTGTAGTCACTTGCTTTCTTAAGTAGCGAGTCTAGTACTTCAACTGTTCCTTCATCAACTTTAATGATTAACAAGATCCAGTGATATCTGCATGCACACACGTTTGCATGTCTTAATTAAGCGGGCATATGTAAGCAAAAACATGTAGCTATAGCTAGTAGGGAAAAACAGAATTTGTAGTACAAGACAGTGTGACTCACTGGAAGTTGTAAGGAAGTAGTATATCTTCATTGTATTTGAGTTCCTTGAAGAACTGTAGCATGCTTTCCTCTACACATTTTGCGTGATATGGATCTAATTTCCATGTGTATTCATTAATGGTATTTGGGTCAACGAACCCAATGCCATAGCGTCCACCTTTTTTCATTTCATAAATCTTCATCCTGCATAATACCACAGAAAATAATATAGTGAGGATAATTATAGGTAATGATTGATCGAAATGATCAGCTAGCTTGAGACTTAAATTACAGAAAGGAATCACTTACAAACAATAGCAACTGACGATAGATTTGTCGAGTGCGTCTTTATTGTATAGCTGAAAAAGTTCTGAATACTCAACGGCCACAACTTTCTTATGGTAGTAATACTCCTCGTTGACATTCACCATGAGGGACTCTCGATTGGAAATCTTGGTAATGTCCATGTACCATTGATGCAATGCATACATTCTTGTTGGGAGCTTATTGACCTCCTCTGGCTCGACCAAAGGTTGGCCCCGGGCATATTTTCGTTTTATTTCCTCCTCTCTAGTCGGAGACATGGGCTCGATATCGAGGAGTTGTCCAAGAGTGATCCCGATCGATTCAGCCTGCGCAATATGCTCCTCGGTTATTACCACATCGCCCACCCCGGGAACGTTAACGGTTTGCCCACAATAATATTGGGCGCGCCTACTCTCATGTGTTGTTGGCACAACAAGCGGGGGAAGTGATTGCATCGCCTGTTCTCCCAGCTGGGGAACGGTTTTACCGCATTTTTTGCCAGCTGATTTGCTCGAGCTCGAGCTCGCCTCTTTCTGTAGACGTGCTCGATTTAACTTCCTAAGGTGGCGCTCATTGTCTGTGTCAACAGGCTTGGGAGCTGGTGGTCTAGCCATACGAATGAAGTGGTCAACCTTTTCCACAGGCACTTTCTCCCTTGGCGGCGGTGGCGGTTTCAGTGCAAAATGGGCTTCCACCTCGGCCTTCGATATGGCTACATTTTCCTCCTCGGACTTGTCGTAAGGCCTCTGTGGAAGAGGCGCGAGGCTTGGACCATATTGAAATCGCTTGCCTCCGCCTGTACCTGCAGTACTACCTCGACTTGCACCGCTATGCACCATAGCTGAGGCGGCTCTCTTCCGTGCTGAGGCGGCGAAGACGGCTGACGTGGTTGAGTTGGAGGAGGAGGAGTGGCCTGAAGCTGTGCCGGACTTGGAGGAGGAGTGGCCTGAAGCTGTGCCGGACTTGGAGGAGTGGCCTGACGCTTTGCCGGACTTGGAGGAGGAGTGGCCTGAAGTTGTGCCGGACTTGGAGGAGGAGTGGCCTGACGTGTTGGTGGACTTGGAGGAGCGGGAGTCTGCTGACTTGGTGGCAGACTGCGACAAGGAGTCGGATGACGCGGTATCGGTGGCCTTCGAAAGATGATGCAATCCTTTCTCCATAGGATGATACGATGGTTAGCCTCTCCTAGTATGTGCTCATCGTCACCTCCAGGAATATCAAGCTCTAGCCCCGAATATTGGTCCACCACCTCATCAACCAAGACACGAGCATAGCCCGCTAGAATCGGGTTGCAATGGAAGGTTGCCTCGGGGGGATTCGTAAAAGCAAGGGTGTCCGCCACCTTCATGGATATGTTCTTCATTTTGAAGTGTAGCTCGCAGTTAGTGTTCTCCATGATGTCATCCACTGGGTAGCTATCCTGCAATGCGTCACCCGGGGCCGAACCCACGCTGCTTCTCGGCATGGATGGAACGGTGCTATCCATTGGTGGATCATCCGCTAGCTGCTGAGACCCCCTTTGCTGGCGAAGTGAGTCGATCTGCTCCTGCTGCCGCTGGAATTTGATTGCCAAGTCCGCGTGCGCTGATTCTAGGCCTTGAAGGCGTTCATAGTCTAGCTTCCTCTGCTCCTCCTCCATCTTCCTCTTCTTCTCCTCCGCAATCTTCTTTCTCGCATGGCTTCTGTAGTCGGCGTTCCAGTCCGAAAACCCCTCATACCACAGAATAGCGCCCATGCCTCGTGTTCTTCCCGGGTGTTCAGGATTTCCCAGGGCATGCATAAGCTCGTCGTTCTCTCTGTTGGGCTCGAACAACCCGGATCGAGCCTCTTCTATTGCAACAAGTACCTTATCTTCGGCTCCGTCCAGACATGCCTTCTTGGAAACTTTGCCTGTCTTCAGGTCCAACTCCTCCCCATGCGCATAGAACCAAGTCCTGCACCTGGGGGGGAGGCAGCTCAATGTTTCTGGAGTGACACATGCATCCAGCATCTCTTTCTCAGACTTATCCCACTTAGGCATTCCCACCGCATAGCCACCTGGCCCCAGCTTATGGAACTTATCCTTTTTTGCGGCATTGGCCTTGTTTATTCTCGACCGTTCCTTAGATAATTCCGAATCCTTGAATTTCACGAAATCGTCCCAATGAGCATTTTGGTTCTCTAGTGTTCCCTCGAATACTGGAGTCTTCCTTCATCCGTTGACGTACTTGGCCCATCACGAATCTTGTGGTTCTTGAATGCAATCGCCATCTTCCTAAGAGTAGCGTCCTTGACTTTCTCCACATCTGCATTTGTGAAATGATCTGGTAGGGTGAAATGTTCCATGAGCATTTCCCAAAGCATCTGTTTTTGTCTGTCGTCGACAAAAGTAACTCCTGGACGTGGCTTTGATGGCTCTCTCCATTTTTGAAGGGATATCGGGAGTTGGTCCTTCACAAGAACTCCGCACTGACGAACGAACTTGTCTGCAATCTTCTTAGGCGCGAATGGTTCTCCATTAGGTCTGATTGCCTTGATATTCTACTTTACGCCCTCCTTCAACTTTTTGTTCGGGCCGAGTTTCGTCCTGTTGCCTGATGATTTGCTCGATCCGGATGGCTGAAAGAAGAAAGATCGATTCATTAATATATCTTCAAGTAATTTAAAACATGTGATGATCACCAGATGCCTGCTTATATAAATATATATACCTCAACGGTCTTTGTTGTTTCAAGATCAACATTTTCTTCATCATGTTCATAGTTCATGACTTCATCAATTCGGTCGTCGCGATCGAATATCATATCACCCTCCCCGGTGTTGTTTAGATATTCGGAGCCGTCATAATCTTCTTCATTCTGATCATCATCTGGCCCGCGAGGATTGCGTATGATATTGAACAGGGCCTCTTCTCCCCCTCTGCCGGTATTGTCCGCCATAGGTTTTGTTTAACTAATCCAAAAGAAATATAATCAAATTACAATGCATGAATGCAATCAATTAATAAGGAAAAACTGAATCAATCATAGTACATAATAAGCATCATCGAATATAATCTCGAATACGTCGTCTCGAATAATAGATATAATCTCGAATACATCGTCTCGAATAATAGATATAATCTCGAATACATCGTCTCGAATAATAGATATAATCTCGAATACATCATCTCGAATAATATATAATCTCGAATACATTGTCTTAAATATTATATATCGAGTACATCACTGGCTAGGTAGCTAATAAAGATCGAATACTACAGAAGAATCTAGGACACTCGCGGTTCCTGCGGCGCGGGCGGTGGACACCCAAAGAGAAGGAACCCTCACAGGATCATAGCTGAAGTGAGATCCCTGAAGAGACTGCCAGGTATTGGAGAACCTGGCGCCCTCTAACGCAACCATGTAGCGATGGACGTGCTCGTCCTCCTCCCTGACACGGCGACGTACCACCTCTGGCGGGGCCGGCTCCCTCCGCACCGACACTGGCCCACGCGAATGCCACAAAACGAGATCAGGGTCGACGACGGGACCCGGGGCCGGGTTCCTCATCAAGCGGCGCGCCCCTCCAGGCAGCACCTCCCAGTGCCAGCCCGGCGGAGCCCAGTCCCGGACATGGGTCAGCCGGACGTCGTCGCGGACGGGTCGACGGCGAGGATGCGGGCCGGGCATCGTCAAGAACAAATACTAGCTATATGCCCGCAAAAAGTAACGTTTTTTAATGATTGGATTTTGATAACTAAAATTTCTAACATTTCTATATAACTAACATTCCTATAACATTTCTAACAATGCTATATAACTAACATTTCTATAACATTTCTAATATTTCTATAACTAAAAAATAGATAAAAAATATAACATTTCTATATATAACTAACATTTGTATAACATTTCTAATATTTCTATAACTAAAAAAAATAAAAATTTCTAACTTTTTTATAACTATTTCTATAACTAAAAAACAGAAAAATTTCTAACAATTCTAACTATTTTATAACTATTTCTATAACTAAAAAATAGGAAAATTTCTAACAATTCTAACATTTCTAGCAATGCTATATAACTAACTATTTCTATAACTAAAAAAAGAAAAATTTCTAACAATGCTATATGTATGTGTGTGTGTGCTCACCGGCGAGGCGAGAGGCGACGGGGGGCGGCGACGGGGACGGCGACGGGCGCGGCGACGATGGGGATGGCGACGACGGGGACAGGGACGGGGCGGCGACGACGGGACGTGGCGGCAATGACGGGGATGGGGACGATGCGGGACGGGCCGGGACGGCGCGGCGGTGACGACGGGGACGACGGGGACGGGGACGACGGGGCGGCGACGACGGGGACGGGGGCGGCGACGAGGGTTATTGAGACGAGGGCGGCGGGCGACGGGGCAGAGGAGAAGAAGAAGAGGAGAAACTGAAATTTTTAAAGTGTTTAGTTATATAGGATGGACCTTTAGTACCGGTTGGAGCCACCAACCGGTACTAAAGGCCTGTTTTGGCCAGGCCAAGCGGCAGGAACCGCACCCCCTTTAGTGCCAGGTGGTGGCTCCAACCGGTACTAAATGCCCCCCCTTTAGTACCGGTTGGTGCTACCACTAGGCACTAAAGGGGGTGCGCTGGCGCAGGTGCGGTGTGAAATGTTTAGTCCCACCTCGCTAGCCAAGGGGCGTCCGCACTGGTTTATTAGCCCTAGTGCGGTAGCTCCCTCGAGCTCCTCTCCAAAGCAGACCTACTGGGCCTAAATGTTCTGTGCTACCCTGTGGGCCTACTGGGCCTTTGCGGGCCTGCATCCTGGCCCAACAACAGGTTGGGTTTCTAGTCGTATGCAGGCCGCTGTGGCGCAATAGGTGGGCTTTTTTCTTATTTTTTGCTTTATTTATTTTTGTTTGAGTTGTTTTTTTGCTGTATTTAGAGTTTCTTTGTGAATATTTTTGCTTTAGGTACAAAAAATTACAAACTTTTTGTTAGTACCTGTAGTTTACAAATTGGAATAGTTTAAATTTTGATTTATTTGAAATTTGTGTGAATCACTAGTTTGTGAATAACTTAACTTTGAGAATAGATTTTTCAGTGATTCTTTTTTCTTATGTTTAAAATTAGTGTGTTTTATCATTATATTCAATTTGGTAATGCTTAGGTTATTTAAAAAAATGAAATGCCTTTTGTAACGGATGAGTTTTCGTTCGAAACCCTGATACTTCGAAAGAGATTGTCCATTTAGTACACGAAGTGCATCCAGTTTTTGCGGTAACCCTATCTACTTTTTTGCACATGCTATGTGGGTGCAATTATGATACCATGCCAACTTTCAACCTTTTCTGAGTTCATTTGAAATGCTTTTCAATTTCAGGGTCATTTAGCTTAAAAAAATCAGTAAAGGCATGAAAGAATTTGTTTGCACATAAAATTTCTTCGCGTTTCAAATGCCAAAACACATAACTACCCTAACTATTACAGAGATTCCCTCCTGGGTGTGAAACACAAATGAAAGTGATGATAGTGAAGCCGATCACATCCCAGATCTTTGGGTGTGAAACTTTTTCCACGCGTGTGTCCCTTTGCGCCATAACCATGGAAAATCTTCATCATTTAACGGGATGTTGGGGTCAATATTCACTGTGAATGGAGCAATTTCATCAAACTTTTCATAATCTTCTGACATGTCTGTCTTGTCATCCACTCCCACGATGTTTCTCTTCCCAGAAAGAACTATGTGCCGCTTTGGCTCATCGTACGATGCATTCGCTTCCTTATCTTTTCTTTTTCTTGGCTTGGTAGACATGTCCTTCACATAGAAAACCTGTGCCACATCATTGGCTAGGACGAATGGTTCGTCTGCATATGCAAGATTGTTAAGATCCACTGTTGTCATTCCGTACTGCGGGTCTTCCATTACCCTGCCTCGTGCCATATTGACCCATTTGCACCGAAACAAAGGGACCTTCAAACCACGTCGATAGTCAAGTTACCATATGTCCTGTATATAACCATAATATGTTTCCTTTCCTGTCTTGGTTTCTGCATCAAAGCAGACACCACTGTTTTGGTTGGTGCTCTTCTTATCTTGGGCGATCGTGTAAAATGTATTACCATTTATCTCGTACCCTTTGAAACTTATTATATTCGAAGATGGTAACTAGGACAGCAAGTACATGTCATCTTCAATAGAGGTGTCATGCATGATACGTGTCTGCAACCAGCTGGCGAAACTCCTGGTTTGTTCACGTGTAATCCAGTCATCAGACCGCTCCGGGTGTTTGGAGCGTAGCAAATTCTTGTGTTCATCCATATACGGAGCCACCAAGGAGGAATTATGTAGAACTGTGTAGTGTGCTTCAGTGAGAGAATGTTCGTCCATACATATTATCTGTTCCCTCGGAGCGTGCCTTTTCCATCCAGTCTGCCCTTATGCTGCGATTCAGGAACACCAATCTGCTTAAGGTCAGGAATAAAGTCAATACAAAACTCAATGACCTCCTCATTTTCATGGCCCTTGGAGATGCTTCCTTCTGGCCTAGGACGGCTATGAACATATTTCTTTAAGACTCCCATGAACCTCTCAAAGGGGAAAATATTGTGTAGAAATACAGGACCCAAAACGTTAATCTCTTCGCATAGGTGAACTAGGACGTGCGTCATGATGTTGAAGAAGGATGGTGGGAACACCAACTCGAAACTGACAAGACATTGCACCAAATCATTCTCTAACCTTGGTATGATTTCTGGATCGATTACCTTCTGAGAGATTGCATTGAGAAATGCACATAGCTTCACAATGGCTAATCGAACGTTTTCTGGTAGAAGCCCCCTCAATGCAACCGGAAGCAGTTGCGTCATAATCACGTGGCAGTCATGAGACTTTAGGTTCTGGAACTTTTTCTCTGCCATGTTTATTATTCCCTTTATATTCGACGAGAAGCCAGACGGTACCTTAATACTAAGCAGGCATTCAAAGAAGATTTCCTTCTCTTCTTTGGTAAGAGCGTAGCTTGCATGACCCTGATGTATGCCGTCTTTTCCGTGCATACGTTGCTGGTCCTCCCGTGCCTCAGGTGTATCTTTTGTCTTCCCATACACGCCCAAGAAGCCAAGCAGGGTCACACAAAGATTCTTCGTCACGTGCATCACGTCGATTGCGGAGCGGACCTCTAGGTCTTTCCAATAGGGCAGGTCCCAAAATATAGATTTCTTCTTCCACATGGGTGCGCGTCCGTCAGCGTCATTCGGAACAGGTTGTCCACCAGGACCCTTTCCAAAGACCACCTTCAAATCCTTGACCATATCATGTACATCAGCACCAGTACGGTGGCGAGGCTTCGTCCGGTGATCCGCCTCACCTTTGAAATGCTTGCCTTTCTTTCTTACGGGATGCCTGCTCGGAAGAAATCGACGATGTCCCAGGTACACATTCTTCTTACAATTAGCCAAATATATACTGTCGGTATCGTCCAAACAGTGCGTGCATGCGCGGTATCCCTTGTTTGTCTGTCCTGAAAGGTTACTGAGAGCAGGCCAATCATTGATGGTCACGAACAGCAACGCCTTTAGGTCAAATTCTTCCCCCATGTGCTCATCCCACGCACGTACACCTGTTCCATTCCACAGTTGTAAGAGTTCTTCAACTAATGGCCTTAGGTACACATCAATGTCGTTGCCGGGTTGCTTAGGGCCTTGGATGAGCACTGGCATCATAATGAACTTCCGCTTCATGCACAACCAAGGAGGAAGGTTATACAAACATAGAGTCACAGGCCAGGTGCTATGGTTGCTGCTCTGCTCCCCAAAAGGATTAATGCCATCTGCGCTTAGACCAAACCATACGTTCCTTGCGTCATCTGCAAACTCCTTCCCGTACTTTCTTTCGATTTTTCTCCACTGCGACCCGTCAGCGGGTACTCTCAACTTTCCGTCTTTCTTACGGTCTTCTCTGTGCCATCGCATCGCCTTGGCATGCTCTTTGTTTTGGAACAAACGTTTCAACCGTGGTATTATAGGAGCATACCACATCACCTTGGCAGGAATCTTCTTCCTGGGGCGCTCACACTCGACATCACCAGGGTCATCGCGGCTGATCTTATAGCGCAATGCACCGCATACTTGGCAAGCGTTCAAATCCTCGTACTCACGGCGGTAGAGGATGCAATCATTAGGGCATGCATGTATCTTCTACACCTCTAACCCTAGAGGGCAGACAACCTTCTTTGCTTGGTACGTACTCTCGGGCAATTCGTTGTCCTTTGGAAGCATATCCTTTATCATTACCAGCAACTTTCCAAATCCCTTGTCAGATACACCATTCTCTGCCTTCCATTGCAGCAATTCCAGTGTGGTGCCCAGCTTTTTCTTATCACCTTCGCAATTCGCGTACAACAATTTTTTGTGATCCTCTAACATGCGCTGCAAATTCTTCTTCTCCAAATCACTTGCACAGTTTCTCTTTGCATCGGCAATGGCCCGACCTAGATCATCAACGGGCTCATCCGATGCCTCTTCTTCAGCTTCTTCCCGCATTGCCGACTTAGCTTCTTCCCGCATTACCGGCTCAGCTTCTTCCCTCATTGTTGTATCATCGTATTCAGGGAACCCATGGCCAGGATAGCTGTCGTCGTCCTCTTCTTCTTCATTGTCTTCCATCATAACCTCTCTTTCTCCATGCTTGGTCCAAACATTATAGTGGGGCATGAAACCGGACTCAAACAGGTGGACGTGAATGGTTCTTGACGTAGAGTAATTGCGACCATTCTTACAGCCAGCACATGGACAATGCATAAAACCATCTGCTCGCTTGTTTGCCTCAGCCGCAAGCAGAAAAGTATGCACGCCATTAATGAACTCGGAAGAGCATCGGTCATCGTACATCCATTGCCGGCTCATCTTCAATACACAGCACCGAAAACATCAAATTAATACAATACATAAAGTTCATACATAAAGTTCATACATAAAGAGCATACAACACTTCAATGCAACAAACAAATAACTCTCTAGCTAAAGAATTTAAATGCAACAACAAATGCGATCAAGATCGCAACTAAGTTAACAATTGATCCAACAGCATACCAAGCCTCACTATGAATGGCATATTTTCTAATCTTTCTAATCTTCAAGCGCATTTTCTCCATCTTAATCTTGTGATCATCGACGACATCGGCAACATGCAACTCCAATTCCATCTTCTCCCCCTCAATTCTTTTCAATTTTTCCTTCAAATCCTCGTTTTCTCTTTCAACTAAATTTAACCTCTCGACAATAGGGTCGGTTGGAATTTCGGGTTCAACTACCTCCTACATACAAATATCTATGTCAACTTGATGGGCATAATTTGTCATAAACACGAAATGCAATGAATAGTTTTAAAAGAGAATATACCACATCCGAATCATAACCCGGACGAGGGCCGACGGGGACGGATATCAAAACCATGGCACTATGCATAACAAACAACGTATGGGTAAGATAATTATACGAGTAACTATATATCCAAATCACACAAACATCATTTTTTTATATAAAACTTCATGAACAAGAGGCTCACCACAAGGTGGTGCCGGCGACGGGACGTTGCGAGCGATCGACGGTGGTTACGACGGAGATTTAGAAGGTACTAAGTAAACCACACCTACATATGCAAAACTAGGTGTTATTTTTGACCTCAAATTGCATATAAATGAAATACTAGCACATATATATAATTCCTCCCAAATTACTAAACTCAAAAATCAATCACTATATAAAGCATTGCACGAGCTAATCTAGCAATGAGAGATGAAAGGAAAGAGTTGCTAACCTTTGTGGTCATTTGAGTGGACGGGGGCCTTCAAATCTTAGGCAAAATGTGTGATGAGCTTGAGAGGAAGAGGGAAAAGAACAGAGAGGAGAGGGGAAAGGGGAAGAACAGAGTGAGCTCGGTTGGATGAAGGGTCTATGTAGGACGACCTTTAGTACCGGTTTGTGATACGACCCGGTACTAAAGGTGCTGGAGGGGCCCCGGACTAACAACATCCTGCCACCACTCACTTTAGTACCGGTTCATGGCACGAACCGGTGCCAAAGGTTCGCCACGAACCGGTACTAATGAGAGCGGCCCGGCTAGCCGTTGGAACCGGCACTATTGTACACATTAGTGCCGGCTCAAATTCAAACCGGCACTAATGTGCTTCACGTTTGACCCTTTTTCTACTAGTGTCATCAACATAAGAAATCGACCACATTTAAACAGTACAAGGTAATCAATACTGGTCAAACCGGGGAAGTGAAACCGTCGGCATGAAAAGGACTCTGATTGAGAAGCAGTGTACTCTCGAGAAACCCCTGAAACCTTAGTTACGCCGATAGTGACCGACAGAAAAAAAATCATGACTGCACAACTTCGGGGCAGGAAATCTTCTACGCTTCCTTCAAACTGAACACACGATTAGGAATGCTCTTTATAATCTACGTACCTCATTTTGCTTGTTTCTTCTGGACATTTACTGTAGTGTCACCTTGCATGGTTGCGAGCTAGCCGGCCCAACTAATACAATCGTGCAAGGTGCTTGTACCACACGGAATCACGGCCTACCTGAGAATTATGAACCATCGGGGTACAGACAGTAGGGATGAAAACAAAATTAAACTGGGTGAAATTGGGTGCTACCTTATTTTTTCATATTTCTTTTGTAGATGCGGAAACAAATATAGAAACCCCGAAAATGAATATGAAAATAGATACTATCAGAAATAGACATGGAGCGAATACAGAGCGGACACCGAAACAGAATTGGGTGTTCACCGGAACTTAGAAACCCCATGAATCATAGAGAAATACACACAAAAACAAACAAATTTATTGAATTTTTAACATGGGTATAGAATAATATGATTATGTTAGCAACTTAGCATAATATTATACATTTATAGTTGTATTGGATAATTGCGTATAGGATCTAGTTGAGTACATGTGTGGTAGTAGAAGTTGGGCCTTAATGATCCATTCTGCTCATTGTGTCATTGTGTGTTGTTTGATGATTATGCTACGAAACAACTATAGGCCTATAGTAAAAACGAAAGTTCCACATTCATGGAAATGGAAAGTTCAATTTCCATGTCTGTTTCACCGAAAAACGTCGTTCTGTTTTTGTTTCCATTTCCACATAAAGAATTCCATTTTCATTAATGTTTTGCAAAATTTCATTTTCGTTTTCATATTTGCTCTTTGTTTCCTTTTTCCTCCGGAAAACAGAAAGTTTCCACTCCATTTTCATCCCTACCTGACTGTTTGGGACGTGTTTGGTTGCCTTCTTCAATAGTACCTACATATCATACCCATCTTAATCCAGCCTACTTGAGAAAACAATAGGCAACGAACTAACATATATATGCATGTTGTTTTGTTACCTGCATTGCATCAAAGAGCACTTTAGGGTTGGTTGTTTGGTTTCCTGCATATGTGCTTTACAATCCACAAGAATAGGGGATCGCAACAGTTTTTGAGGGTAGAGTATTCAACCCAAATTTATTGATTCGACACAAGGGGAGTCAAAGAATATTCTCAAGTATTAGTAGCTGAGTTGTCGGTTCAACCACAACTAAAAGACATAATATCAATAGCAAAGTATTTAGTAGGAAAGTAATATGGAAATAACGGTAACTATGGCAAAAGTAACAATAGCAGTTTTGTAACAATCGTAACAATGTCAACGGAAAAGTAATTTAGCAAAGATCAATATGTGAAGAACTCGTAGGCAATGGATGTGTGATGGATAATTATGTCGGGTGGCATTCATCATGCAACATCTATAACCTAGGGCGACATAGAACTAGCTCCAATTCATCAATATAATATAGGCATGTATTCCGTATATAACCATACGTGTTTATGGAAAAGAACTTGCATGATATCTTTTGTCCTACCCTCCCGTGGCAGCGGGGTCGTAATGGAAACTTAGGGATATTAAGGCCTTGTTTTAATAGAAAACCGGAACAAAGCATTAGCACTTAGTGAATACATGAACTCCTCAAACTACGGTAATCACCAAAAAGAATCCCAATTATTGTCACCTTGGGATATGTGGATCATAACTTGTAATAGGTGTCTACAACTTGCAAGATCGGATCGAGAACACAAATATATTCATGAAAACATAATTAGTTCAGATCTGAAATCATGGCACTCGGGCCCTACTGACAAGCATGAAGCACAGCAAAGTCATAGCAACATCAATGTCGGAACATAGTGGATACTAGGGATCAAACTATAACAAAACTAACTCAATTACATGATAAATCTCATCAACCCATCACCGTCCAGCAAGCCTACGATGGAAATACTCACACATGGCGGGGAGCATCATGAAATTGGTGATGGAGGAAGGTTAGTGATGATGATGGCGACGATTTCCCCTCTCCGGAGCCCCGAACGGACTTCAGATATGACCTCCCGATGAAGAACAAGTGATGATGGCGGCTCCGTATCGTAAAACGCGGTGAATCCTTCTCTCTGATTTTTTTTCTCACCGAACGTGAATATATTGAGTTGGAGTTGAGGTCAGTGAAGGTCCAGGGGACCCACAAGGCAGGGGGCGCGCCCCCACCGTTGTGGACAGCTGGTGGGTCCCCTCTAGTTGATTCTTTCGCCAATATTTTTTATTTATTCCAGAAATATTGTCCATGAAGTTTCTGGTCATTTCGAGAACTTTTATTTCTGCACAAAAATAGCACCAAGACAATTTTGCTGAAAACAGCATCAGTACGGATTAATTTCATTCAAATCGTGCAAATTAGAGACCAAAAGAAGGGCAAAAGAGTTTGGAAAAGTAGATATGATGGAGATGTATCTGTGCTTAAGAGTTGAGCAAATGCAAACCACGACTATTTGGTTGCGTACACATTTGTGTTCTGCTCACCCCATGCGAATAGGGTTGCCTTACCACAACATTAGTAGCACAACACGAGGCACAACTGACAGTAGATAAAAAGGCAAACAATCACAACAAGCATTGCACATGAAGGGAAACAACAGATTAAGAGGCAAACTAATATAACTAGAACCATAGTTAAAGACAGCAGGGCCATCGCATGCCCCCTTCTTCACACCAGGGTGTTGATCCTAGCCAAAATATTAACAAGTTCACAACACATGTTCAAACCATCACCATCACCATGACCATAAACTAATATAACAGTTGCATACTATGACTGGGTACTAATTAAACAGATGATCTAGAGAGCGCGGGAGACTTCGCCAACACAGTTGTGCTTGGTGCAGCGCACCCTGCACATGACCGAGGTGTGATGGTTGTACATATGCACCTTTAGTTACAGACTGAAGATCCGAACAACGGCGAGGTTGCTGGGGACGATCCTGTGTCGGCGGCAGAAGTACTGCCAGCCCTGACCAAGCACCATCTGCCCCTCAAAGTTCGGGACCTGAACCCAGAACTCGCACCACTTGTTGGCCGACAGTCTGACGATGTGCGGGGGCTTGATCACCAGACACTTTTTCATGACCTCCTTGAACTTGGGCGGGATGACGAGCATAGTGAGATTCTCCTATTCCATGATCTGGACGTAGAAAGGCAGTAGCTCTTGATACGTGTCAAATGTATCTACTTTTTCAAACACTTTCGCTCTTGTTTTGGACTCTAATTTGCATGATTTGAATGGAACTAACCCGGACTGACGTTATTTTCAGCAAAATTGCCATGGTTTTATATTTGCACAGAAATAAAAGTTTTCGCATTGAGCTGGAAATTTACGGAGGTTATTTCCAAAATATATAAAATATTGGCATAGAAAATTACTGGAGGGGGGCCACCCAGGAGCCATGAGCTCAGGGGGCGCGCCCACCCACCCAGGGAGCGCCCTATGAGTTCGTGGGCCCCTCAAGCCTCTGTTTGCCCTAAGACCAACTCCATAAGTACCGTATCACGAAGTAAAAATCAAAGAGAAAGTTTATTGAGTTTTACAATACGGAGCCACCGCCGCCTCATGTTCTTCATAGGGAGAGCTGATCTGTAGTCCGTTCGGGGCTTCGGAGGGTGGAATTTGTCACTGTCGTCATCATCAACCCTTCTCCATCAGCAATTCCATGATGCTCGCTGATGACCCACAAGTGTAGGGGGTGTATCGTAGCCTTTTCGAAAAGTAAGAGTGTCGAACCCAACGAGGAGCAGAAGGAAATGAGAAGAGGTTTTTAGCAAGGTATTCTCTGCAAGCACTGAAATTATCGGTAACAGATAGTTTTGTGATAAGGTAATTTGTAACAAGTAGCAAGAAATAAAAGTAAATAAGGTGCAGCAAGATGGCCCAATCCTTTTTGTAGCAAAGGACAAGCCTGGAAAACTCTTATATGAAGGAAAGCGCTCCCAAAGACACATGGGAATTATCGTCACGCTAGTTTTCATCACGTTCATATGATTCGCGTTTGGTACTTTGATAATTTGATATGTGGGTGGACCGGTTCTTGGGCGTTGTCCTTACTTGGACAAGCATTCCACTTATGATTAACCGCCATTGCAAGCATCCACAACTACAACAGAAGTATTAAGGTAAACCTAACCATAGCATGAAACATATGGATCCAAATCAGCCCCTTACGAAGCAATGCATAAACTAGGGTTTAAGTATCTGACACTCCAGCAACCCATCATCTACTTATTACTTCCCAATGCCTCCCTATAGGCCCAAACTATGGTGAAGTGTCATGTAGTCGACGTTCACATGACACCACTAGAGGGATAACAACATACATCTCATCAAAATATTGAACGAATCACTACAGGAATCAGCTACTTTGCCATCTGCCACGGAAGACGGCAAAGGCATGGATGGCTGACGGCAAAGGTCTTTGCCGTCTGCCGCAGACGGCAAAAGGGGACGGCAAAGTAAGGTTCGACAAAGAGCTACTTTGCCGTCTGCTTCGGGCGGCTGACGGCAAAGGGGCCTTTGCCATCAGCAGTGGACAGCAAAGAGTTGGTGGCAGACGGCAAAGAGCCATCAACTCCCAGGAAGCACAGTTGCCAGCTGAGGGAGTCCTAGATTAGGGGGTGTTCGGGTAGCCGGACTATACCTTCAGCCGGACTCCTGGACTATGAAGATACAAGATTGAAGACTTCTTCCCGTGTCCGGATGGGACTTTCCTTGGCGTGGAAGGCAAGCTTGGCGATGCGGATATTCAAGATCTCCTATCATTGTAACCGACTCTATGTAACCCTAACCCTATCTGGTGTCTATATAAATCGGAGGGGTTTTAGTCCGTAGGACAACTTCATCAACTCCATAGACAACAATCATACCATAGGCTAGCTTCTAGGGTTTAGCCTCCTTGATCTCGTGGTAGATCTACTCTTGTACTACCCATATCATCAATATTAATCAAGCAGGACGTAGGGTTTTACCTCCATCAAGAGGGCCCGAACCTGGGTAAAACATCGTGTTCCCTGCCTCCTGTTACCATCCGTCCTAGACGCACAGTTCGGGACCCCCTACCCGAGATCCGCCGGTTTTGACACCGACATTGGTGCTTTCATTGAGAGTTCCTCTGTGTCGTCGCCGTTAGGTCCGATGGCTCCTTTGATCATCAACAACGATGCGGTCCAGGGTGAGACTTTTCTCCCCGGACAGATCTTCGTCTTCGGCAGCTTCGCTCTGCGGGCCAATTCTCTTGGCAACTTGGAGCAGATCGAGAGCTACGCCCCTGGCCATCAAGTCAGGTTTGGAAGCTTAAACTACACGGCTGACATCCGCGGAGACTTGATCTTCGATGGGTTCGAGCCACGGCCAAGTGCGCCGCACTATCTCGAGGGGCATGATCTAGCTCCGCCTCCGGGTAGTGTCCTGGAGGCCGCACACGCATCGGTCCCGACCTCTAACTCGGAGCCCATTGCACCAATGGAGGACGAGCGGTTGGACACCACCTCGGGGGCTGCGATCTTAAAGAAGATCGAGCTGAACGCTAGCCCTGCACTCTGCATGATCCGTGACTCCGAGGATCCGGACTCCTCCCCGGACTCCGAACCCCCCGCGCCCCTGCCAATTGAATCCGATTGGGCGCCGATAATGGAGTTCACCGCCGCAGACATCTTTCAGCACTCGCCTTTTGGCGTCATCCTGAATTCTCTTAAGTCTCTCTCTTTATCAGGAGAGCCCTGGCCGGATTACGGTCAGTGAGGATGGGATACGGACGACGAAGAAATTCAAAGCCCACCCACCACCCACTTCGTAGCCACTATCGACGGTTTAACCGACATGCTTAACTTCGGCTCCGAAGACATCGACGGTATGGACGACGATGTGGAAGACGAACAGGAACCGGGACCTATAGGGCGCTGGAAGGCCAGCTCGTCATATGACATATATATGGTGGATACTCCAAAAGATGGAGATGGCGATGGAACAGTGGGGGAGGACACCCCCAAGAAACAGCCAAAGCGTCGGCGTCAGCGGCGCCGCTCTAAATCCCGCCAAAGCAAAAACGGTGATTCCGGCACGGGAGATAATACTACCCCGGACAGCGCCGAAGAACACCCACCTCAGCAAGATTCGGCACAGGAAGATGGAGAAGCCAGCCCTCATGAGAGAGCGGCAGACCAAGAGGTTGAGGATGATAACTATATGCCTCCCTCCGAAGACGAGGCAAGCCTCGATGACGATGAATTCGTCATACCATCAAACCCCGCCGAACAAGAGCGTTTTAGACGCAAGCTTTTAGCCACGGCAAGCAGCCTCAAGAAAAAGCAGCAGCAGCTTAGAGCTGCCCAAGATTTGCTAGCGGACAGATGGACTGAAGTCCTTGCGGCCGAAGAGTATGAACTCGAACGCCCCTCCAAGAGTTACCCAAAGCGCAGGCCGCTACCCCGATCAGAGGAGGAAGCACCTACATCAACATCGCATGACATGGCAGACCGGCCACCCCGCGGCCGCGACAGAGAGGTCTCTTGACCCTCCACCCAAGCCATGCCCCGACGCCACTCAACTAAGGCACGGGAAAATGCGCCAGACCTGCGAGAAGTTCTGGAGGACAAGGCAACACAAACAAGATCGATCTACGGATCGCGCAGGCGCCCTACGGCACGTGACGATGATCCTTACTCCGGATACAACAAATCCGGCCGGGCCGAACACAACAGAATAGCTCTTCCGAGCTACGCCGTGATATAGCCCAGTACAAAGGTGCCGCACACCCGCTACGCTTCACGAATGAAGTAATGGAGCATAAAATCCCAGAGGGTTTCAAACCCGTAAACATCGAATCATACGATGGCACAACAGATCCGGCGGTATGGATCGAGGATTATCTCCTTCACATCCACATGACACGCGGCGATGATCAACACGCCATCAAATACCTCCCGCTCAAACTTAAAGGGCCGGCCTGGCATTGGCTTAACAGCTTGCCAGCAGACTCAATCGGTTCTTGGGAGGACCTGGAAGCCGCATTCCTCGACAACTTCCAGGGCACTTATGTGCGACCATCGGATGCCGGCGACTTAAGCCACATAATTCAGCAGCCAAAGGAATCGGCTAGACAATTCTGGACACGGTTCCTAACAAAGAAAAACCAGATAGTCGACTGTCCGGATGCAGAGGCCCTAGCAGCCTTCAAGCATAACATCCGCGACGAGTGGCTTGCCCGGCACCTGGGACAGGAAAAGCCGAAATCCATGGCAGCCCTCACAACACTCATGACCCGCTTTTACGCGGGTGAAGACAGCTGGCTAGCTCGCAGTAACAACTTATCAAAGAACCCTGGTAATTCGGACACCAAGGACAAAAGTGGCAGGACACATCGGAACAAACAAAAACGCCGCGTTAACAGCAACAGCAATGAAGACACGGCAGTCAATACCGGATTCAGAGGCTATAAATCCGGTCAGCGGAAAAAGGCATTCAAAAAGAATACCCAGGGCCCGTCCAGTTTGGACCGAATACTCGATCGCTTGTGCCAGATACATGGCACCCCCGAGATTGTTGGGTGTTCAAGCAGGCAGGCAAGTTAAGAGCCGAAAACAACAAGGGGCTGCACAGCGACGACGAGGAGCCCAAGCCGCCAAACAACAATGGACAGAAGGGCTTTCCCCCACAAGTGCGGACGGTGAACATGATATACGCAACCCACATTCCCAAGCGGGAGCGGAAGCATGCGCTACGAGACGTATACGCGATCGAGCCAGTCGCCCAAAAGTTCAACCCATGGTCCTCTTGCCCGATCACTTTTGATCGGAGGGACCATCCCACTAGCATCCATCATGGCAGCTTCGCCGCATTGGTTCTTGACCCAATCATCGACGGATTTCACCTCACAAGAGTCCTCATGGACGACGGCAGTAGCCTGAACCTGCTTTATCAGGACACAGTGTGGAAAATGGGCATAGACCCCTCAAGGATCAAACCCACAAGAACGACCTTTAAAGGGGTCATACCAGGTGTAGAAGCCAACTGTACAGGCTCAGTAACACTTGACGTGGTCTTCGGATCCCCGGATAATTTCCGAAGCGAAGAGTTAATCTTCGATATAGTCCCGTTTCGCAGTGGCTATCACGCCCTGCTCGGACGAACCACATTCGCAAAATTCAATGTGGTGCCGCACTATGCACATCTCAAACTCAAGATGCCAGGCCAACGAAAACACCGAACGCTCCCTCCGTATGGAGGAGCATACGGCGGCTCTCGCAGCGGAGGTACAAAGTAGCCTTCTTCGGCAATTCTCCAGTCCGGCCATTAAAAAACCAGACACTGCCAAGCGCGCCCGGAGTAACCTACAGCAAGACCGCCTGGCACACTCTGAGCAAGCGTAGCAATGCGGCCCCAACCCCAGCCTTCGCGACCTAGCGAAACTAGTACCTCGCGTACATAACTACGCCCTTGAAATACCATGGGCACAGGGGAAGGGGCACAATAACGGCATGCCCAAAATACGGCTTAAAACGTACTAGGGGCTGCCGGATTCTTTTTTCAACTTTTTCTTACTTGCAGGACTCCATACTTCGGACGACCTGTTCGGCAATTCGACTGCCGCACAAACGACGCAAGATCCAGGAGGCATACAAGCCATGCCGCATTATGGAACTCCCAGGTGGTCTCTGTTACGAGCGATATACCTGTTTTGAATACAACTCCGCGGCCTACCCCTGGTCAGGACATACTAAATAGTCCAATATCTTTTTGCTTATCGCACCACTTGTATCGTTCGGCTTTGATAAATAGCCTCTTTATAAAAATTGCATAGCTTTCTTCCTATTTTTTGCATTATCATCTTTCATATATATCTTTATGACATGTTGCACCCGTACACTGTGGTACGGCAAAATACGCCAGGGGCTTTAGTACCCATTAATATGACGTGAGAAGTCCGTACACTTTCACAAGTGCGGCACCCCAAACTTATAGCACTATATGCATCGGCTCCGAATCATGATTTGGGTCAATAGTTGGGTTTGCCCGGCTCCTATATTTTGGTAACTTACGTTCCGCTATATCGGCTAAGGTAGCACTAGGAGAACCACTGCGGTTGTGCCCCGGTTGAGCTGGGTTAAGCACCTCAGTGAAGAAAGCTAAAACTGACTGTCATGATGAGGCGAGAGACCGGTCGCTGTTCGAGAGGTTTTTCGAGTCCCTAAAGGCTTATGCCGCTTCGAGCGAGGAGCTGGATAACCACAGCCAAGGCGTGGATAGCGCCCCGAACTCGGTCCTCCAAACTAGGGGCTTCGCCGAAATTTAAAATGATAAAGTTCTATGGCTAAGTGAGAGTGTTCAAGCATTATAGTCCGATTGCCTGGTTCGTCGTGCTGAGCGCCTCCCTCGAAGGACCCAACCATGGGAAAAAGAGCGCCCAGGATTATCACCGAACACCCCGGCACTAGTGGCATGGGGGCAGAAGCCGACGACTGGCCATCTCTCAATTTTTGATAAATGACCGCACAAAAAATAATATTTTAAATTCAATAAGCATTGCTTAGCGCATATGAACAAATTTTTAGTGTACAGGATAAACACGAGCGAATTCATTCAAAAATTACATCCTTGGTGCACTCATCTGCCACAAGGCGGGCACCTGCAAGAACATCCTTATAGTAGTTCTCCGGCTTGCGATGCTCCTTCCCCGGCGGTGGCCCGTCCGTCACAAGCTTCTCACCGTCCAGCTTACCCCAGTTCACCTTTACACGGGCAAGGGCCCTACGGGCACCTTCGATGCAGGCGGAGCGCTTGACGACCTCGAGCCTTGGACAGGCCTCCACCAGCCGCCGCACCAGCCCGAAGTAGCTCCCAGGCAAGGCCTCTCCGGGCCACAGCCGAACTATGAAGCCCTTCATGGCCTGTTTGGCCGCCTTGTGGAGTTCGACCAGCTGTTTCAGCTGGTCGCTCAAGGGCACAGGGTGTCCGGCCTCAGCATACTGAGACCAGTATACCTTCTCCGTCGAGCTGCCCTCTTCAGCTCGGTAGAATGCAGCGGCATCGGACACGCTGCAGGGAAGATCTGCGAAGGCCCTTGGAGAACTCCGGATTCGGGTAAGTAACAATTAGTTTAATTTTATGTTTCTGCTTTGCATAAAGAATGCCTTACCCGCTGCTATCTTCTTCATATCCGCCAACTCTCGGAGAGCCTTCTAGCTTCGGCCTTGGCAGACTTGGTAGTCTCAAGGGCCGTCGCGAGCTCGGACGCTTGGTTCTTTTACTCAAGCTCCAAACTCTCATGTTTCTTCATGAGAGCCTGAAGCTCTTGCTGCACCTTGCCGACCTGAGACCCAAGTTTCTCTCTCTCGGTGCGCTCCGCGGCCGTTTTCTTTTCGGCCTCGGACAGCGCCTGCTTGAGGGTCGCCACCTCAGTCGTGGCCCCTACAATAAGCAGTACAATCTTGTTATTTTTTGCAATCACACCTCTCTATAGGCACCTTTTTATAAGGTATTTCTTACCTTCTTTCTCCTCGAGCTGCTGCTTGGCACGGCCGAGTTCTTGCTCGGACCGCTCGAGTCCCTGTTTTAGGGTATCCACCTCCGCAGTCAGTGCGGTGGTGGCTAGCAGCGAAGCCTGCATACGCATATTGACTTCTTTATTAGACTCCTGCGAAATTTCATAGATCCTCTATTCGGCTTTTCTTTCCGAACGCCAAAGAGAGCATCAGGGGCTACTGTCTATGCGGTAATATTTTTACATATTTTTACTTACGTCGAAGCCTGTTAGGAGGCCAGCGCAAGCTTCATTCAGCCCGCTCTTGGCGGACTGAACCTTCCGGATCACCGTACTCATAATAGTACGGTGTTCCTCCTCGATGGAGGCACCTTCAAGAACCTCCAGCAGATTGTCCGGCGCCTTCGGTTGGACGGAGGCTGCCGGCTCAGAAGGCTTGCTCCTCTTGGAAGGAGTTCACATGCCACGGTCCGGAATCGTTGAAGATTCCGGCACGGTGTCCGGCTTAAGGCCGGACTTGGAGCCCTGGGGGGTCTTGTCCCCTTCATTCCTGGGGTCCGGGAGGTCGCCTTGCGGCTCCTCCAAGACCACCTCCTCCTGCCCCAGAGCTCGGTGCGAAGCCACTTCGGCGTAATCCGCAGTGCGGGGGGAGACAGCGGGCGGAACAGAGTTCACGTCCGATGAATGCAGGGAGCCTCTCAACGACTCGTCGAGTGCGGCCCGGGGCGGGCTGCATGATCACATTCGACATTAGGGGAAGCTGTGCAACAAAAGGAATATCATGAGTTACTCTGGTATCTGAACACTTACGATTTCGCCAGACGCTTGGCCCTGTCCGGCCATTCCTCTTCGCCCTCTTCGGCGTCAGGGGCGTAGCCCGGCGGAGGGGTCTTCCTTTTTCTAGACCCCTCGGCCTCCCCAGTTGGGGTGACCCTCCTCTTCTCTCCTCCCTCCACTGGAGAGGGAGAGTCTTCTTCTTCCTCCTTGTTCTCGCGGGAGGAGGGCGCCTCAGACTCGTCAGATGACGAGTCCGACACCACCGTGTTGCAGGCACTCTTTTGAGTCCCCATGGTCTTCTTCTTCTTGACCTTCTTCTCCAGCACCACATAAGGCGCTGGGGCCAGCAGCTTCACCAGTAAAGCTGGGGCTGGATCTTCAGGCAGCGGAGCCGGACAGTTAATCGGCTCGGCTATCACCCGCCAAGCCTGTCAGAGGAAAGGGAGTTTAGATCCCGCATAGTGTCAAACTATGAAAAAAGGCTCAACATCCTGTGAAGGGTGTAGATGGCATACCTTGCTAGCGTGACGCTGCAAGCTGTATCCGCGGTCCTCGGAAGCGGATGCGGGAGCCTCGGCGCCCTTGAATAGCACCCTCCAGGCGTCTTCATACGTCGTGTCGAAGAGCATGTTGAGAGTTTGGTGCTGCGTCGGGTCGAACTCCCACAGATTAAAATCCCGTTGTTGGCACGGGAGGATCCGGCGGACGAGCATAACCTGGATTATATTAACAAGCCGGACTGGCTTGTTCACCAGGGACTAGATGCATGTTTGCAATCCGGTCACCTCTTTTTCGTCACCCCACGACAGGCCCGTCTCTTTCCAGGACATAAGCCGTGTGGGGGGTCCGAATCAGAACTTAGGGGCTGCGGTCCATTCCGGATCGCGTGGCTCGGTGATATAAAACCACCCGTCTTGCCATCCCTTTATGGTCTCCATGAAAGAGCCCTCGAACCATAGGACGTTGGCCATCTTGCCCGCGATAGCGCCTCCACACTCCGCCTGGCTGCCGCGCACCACCTTGGGCTTGACGTTGAAGGTCTTGAGCAAGAGGCCGAAATGGGGGCAGACGCGGAGAAAGGCCTCGCACACGACGATAAACGCCGAGATGTTGAGGATGAAGTTTGGAGCCAGATCATGGAAATCCAAGCCGTAGTAGAACATGAGCCCCCAGACAAATGGGTGGAGTGGAAAAGCTAGTCCGTGGAGGAAGTGGTGGAGAAACACGACCCTCTCATGGGCCTTGGGGTGGGGATAAGCTGCCCCTCTTCGGGAAGCCGGTGCGCGATGTCCTTGGACAGGTATCCGGCCTTCCTTAGTTTTTTTACTTTACCCTCCGTAGCGGAGGAGACCATCCATTTGCCTCCCGCTCCGGACATTGCTGGAGAAGGTTGAGGTGGGATGTGCGGGCTTGGGCGCTGGAGCTCGGGTGCGCGAGGGATGGATAGGCAAGGGAGGAAGAAGGCGTAGGTAAAAAGGGTGGATCCTTATGCCCTTATATAGACGGATGCGGTTATGCGTCCCCACCTACCTAATAAAACTCACTTGCCTCCCGAGCGCCGTGATAAATGGCACGGTTGGGTTACCCACGTCCTTATTGATGAGAATCCCGTAAAAGGGGTACATGATCTCTGCTTTGACAAGACGTGCCAAGGAAACCGCCTCGCAAAACATGCTGAGGAGGAAAAATTAAAACGATTCGACTAAAGGGCTTGGTTGTGGTGTGATGGCGCACTGCAAAATACGTCAGCAGATTTCATTTGTGTTAATGTTATTCTCTCTATGGCAATATGTGGAAGCTTATTTTACAGAGCCGGACACTACTCTTGGTGTTTACAATCTACTATGAAGGACTTGGAGGAGGAACCCGCCTTGCAATGCCGAAGACAATTTGCGCGCCGGACTCGTCGTCATTGAAGCCTGGTTCAGGGGCTACTGAGGGAGTCCTGGATTAGGGGGTGTTCGGGTAGCCGGACTATACCTTCAGCCGGACTCCTGGACTATGAAGATACAAGATTGAAGACTTCGTCCCGTGTCCGGATGGGACTTTCCTTGGCGTGGAAGGCAAGCTTGGCGATGCGGATATTCAAGATCTCCTATCATTGTAACCGACTCTATGTACCCCTAACCCTATCCGGTGTCTATATAAACCGGAGGGGTTTTAGTCCGTAGGACGACTTCATCAACTCCATAGACAACAATCATACCATAGGCTAGCTTCTAGGGTTTAGCCTCCTTGATCACGTGGTAGATCTACTCTTGTACTACCCATATCATCAATATTAATCAAGCAGGACGTAGGGTTTTACCTCCATCAAGAGGGCCCGAACCTGGGTAAAACATCGTGTTCCCTGCCTCCTGTTACCATTCGTCCTAGACGCACAGTTCAGGACCCCCTACCCGAGATCCGCCGGTTTTGACACCGACACCTACCATGTGGCCTCTTTGCCGTCCGCTGCTGATGGCAAAGAGCCCTTTGCCGTCGGTGGCAGACGGCAAAGAGCCTGTATATTGTCTCTTTTTTTCTATTTTTTTAATCCAACAATTTTCACAGCAAATATATATGACATATATAGATATATTTAACAGCAAACATATCACATATCCAGCACACAATTCCATATACATATTACATATCAAAGTTTCATCAACATAGCAAGTTCCATCAGGTTCCATCCATACACATTGTTCCATATACATATTACATAGCAAAGTTTCATCAACATAGCAAGTTCTATCATAGCAAGCTAGATACAATGCAAAGTTTTAGCAAAGAAAAAGAAAGCACTCCATCATAGCAAGCTAGCTTCCATGAAGTGAGTGAAATCTGCAAAATGGTAAATAAGAAAGTTAGAAATAGGTGAATAGAACAAGAAGAAGACTAGAACAAGAAGTATATGTCATTTATGAGCTAACTTAGGTGAAATGGATCATATATGAGCTAACTAAGTTGAAACTGGTTGTTTATGAGCTAACTTAGTTGAAATGGATCATTTATGAGCTAACTTAGTTGAAATGGGTCATTTATGAGATAACTAAGGTGAAGGGCATCGTTTTGGAGCTAACTAAGGTGAAATGGATCGTTTTTGAGCTAAATAAGGTGAAATGGATCATTTTTGAGCTAACTAAGGTGAAATGGGTCATTTTTTAGCTAAGTTAGTTGAAATGGGTCATTTATGAGCTAACTAAGGTGAAATGCCATGTTTTTGAGCTAACTAAGGTGAAATGGATCGTTTATGAGCTAACTTAGGTGAAATGGACCATTTATGAGCTAACTTAGTTGAAATGGGTCGTTTATGAGCTAACTAAGGTGAAATGGATCGTTTTTGAGCTAACTAAGGTGAAATAGATTGTTTTTAGCTAACTTAGGTGAAATGGATCATTTATGAGCTAACTTAGTTGAAATGGGTCATTTATGAGCTAACTAAGGTGAAATGCCACGTTTTTGAGCTAACTAAGGTGAAATGGATCGTTTTTGAGCTAACTTAGGTGAAATGGATCATTTAAGAGCTAATTTAGGTGAAATGGATCGTTTTTAGCTAACTTAGGTGAAATGGATCGTTTAGGAGCTACTCTAGGTAAATTGGGTCATTTTAGAGCTAACTTGGATAAACTGGATCATTTATAAGCTAACCTAGGTAAGATGGGTCATTTTGGAGCTAACCTAGGTGAAATTGGTCATTTTGGAGCTAACCTAGGTGAAATGGGTCCTTTTAAAGCTTACGTAGGTAAAATGGATCCTTTAGGAGCTAATCTACGTAAAATGGGTCATTTTAGAGCTAACTTGGATAAATTGGATCACTTATAAGCTAACTAAGGTAAAATGAGTCATTTTAGAGCTAACTTAGGTAAAATGGATCGTTTATGAGCTAACTAAGTTAATTATACAATTTTTGACATAAGTAAGCTAAGTACATATCGTTTTAGAGCTAACTTAGGTAAAATTGATGGTTTATGAGGTCAGTAAGCTTATTAAGTCATTTTGGAGGAAAAGAAGCTAACTCTAGGTCATTATGGTAAGCATATTGGAGGAAATAAAGCTAAGTCTAGGTCTTTATGCATTTTTTAAGCAAAACACTAGAGAAACTTACCGTGATCACGTAGGTGTAGGAGCGGGCTAGCTCGCGCCGGTAGCTAGAGAAGGATCGTGCGATGCGTTTCTAGAGTTAAGCTGCACCAAAGATCATTTCCAATGTCTCGTTAGCATTATGACACTCAAATGTTAAGACTAGCAACTAATGTCCATTCAAATTAAACTCACCGTGCTCCCAGGAGCAATCACTGCATCGGCGGAGCGGTCTGACCGGACTTCTCGCACATAGACTGCACATTTGGTTTTCACAACAGAGTCATACTAGTTAGTAATGAGACTCAAATGTTAAGACTAGCAAGTAATTTGCAGAAGAAACTTACCACAAGGAGCTCGTACATGGCCCTTGCCTGCATGTCATTCCGTGCCCTCTCCTCCTCCAACATCTTTGTCGTCCTCTCCTCCCAACTCCCGCTGCCTCTCCGTCGCCTCCGCCAGAAGTTTCTCCGTTCTATCTCTCTCACTTTGTATAGCATCCTGCAACACCACTCACATGACCATTTATAATCATTGATGGAAGCGCACACAATGTAATGGAGAAAGATAGCTGAGTACGTATAACTAACCTTGAAGGCGAGTTGGACTGGCCGTTCACGAGGCCTTATCTCAGGAGCGGAGCTCGACTGGCGCGCCTTGATCTCCGGGAGAGTGCTAGGACAACGGAATAAGTCCATCTCCCATGGCTAGGGAGCCATGGGACCTCCCGCCACTAGATATCATCACCAGCTCTGTATCAATGGGACCCTGGCTCGGGTTAAAGTCCTCCCCTTTCCTCGCCTTCCCCTGATCTCTATATTGCACGAGCTTGTCGTGGGCGGAGATGTTGGTGAAGTTCTTTGGATCATCAAGGTCAGACGCAGAGAATGCCTTGACTTTCTTGTAAGGGCCAGTGTGGGCCATGGCATACAGGTCGTACACCTCTGGCACCTTATCCGCCTTATTGTAGTGTGCCTGAAAGAGAGAAACGAAGTAAATTAGTAATTAAAGGGCTAAAGCTAGCATGATGAATGAATTGCATGAATCATGAAGCAAACCACATACCCAGTTCCGCCCATACTGAAATAAGTTGGAGCTGCCTTGGTGGTGTGGCACACCTTCCATTTGGGCACGTTGTCCTTGGCCTCTTTGTGAGTGGCCAGCCATTCTTTTGAGCACCATGCATTGACCAACACCTCCCAACAATCCATCCGATTCGCACACCATCTCGGAGGGGCCTAAGTTAGCAAATAGAAACTTGAGCACTACGACTATGAATTACTAAATGAAGGAAGTAAGTACAAGCCCTTAAGAATTACCTTCATGTACTTCTACTTACTGAAGAACTTATCGCGACACTCCTGCTTGGGCTTCTTGATACCACGCCCGGCGTAGTAGTCTCGAACAGCCTGCACCCGAACCTCATGCCGTAAGTTCTGAAGTAGGCGCTTGCACTCCTTGTGGATAACATCTGCCGCCTCCTCCTCGTATCCCTCCTCACACCTGTAGAATGTCTGCAATAAAATGAGACAATATTGATTAGTACAATTCATAACTAGCTAGTTGAAGATTTTTAATTGTGTAAAGGAGCAATTACCCAGAACTTTCTGATCACCACGTTTGCCCTCGTCTTGCACAAGACACCGTCAATAATCTCACCCGGCGGGGCCGGGGCAGCCAAGTAGTGCTCCCAAGTCAATCCAACCTCTGGAAGCCGACCCTCACCAGGCAACGTGACAAACCCCGGGAAGTTTTGCCGAATCAGAACTCCAAGGACGGAGTTGGGCCGGCAGACACTTTCATGGTGGTCCCAACCCCTGCACCATGACAAGGCCAACACATCAGTTATTTGAAGAAACGTGAATGCAGAAGGTACAAAAAGATTAAATGCACTGACCTCTCCCCATCAGGGAAAATCAACCACCTCTGCTCGCAGGTCGCCGGCATGGACGGGAGCCGTGTAGCACCACGCTGGTAGACGTTGCCCCCCTCGTCCCCCTACTCATCAGTCGGCTCCCCGCCATCATCAGCATGGCCACTCGGCTCCTCAGGCTGACCTGACCAGTTACCCCATCCAGACGTGTGCTCCTCTGGGGTCTCGTGGGCCGAAGGCCCGTCGACCCGAGGCTCATGGGCCGAAGACCCGTGGACCGGAGGCTCGTGGACCGGAGTCCATGCAGCCTCCTCCTCAGATGAGTCCACCCTAGCAGTCATGTGCTCGGGTGAAACAGCTGGGGGCGGCGGCGAGGAAGGCGCCGTAAGAGTCACCCTACCTCCTCTACCGCGACCACGTGCTCCACCTCCTCTCTTCTTCTTACCTCGTCCCCTGCTAGGCACCGCGGTCGACGAAGAAGGGCCCAGCGGTGTCGCCATACTGTCCAGCAACGCTCGGTGGAGAGGTGCGTGTGGAATGGAAGACCTCGCACCACGGGCCGACGAAGAAGGGGCCTCGGCGCGCTCCCGACCAGCGCCCACCATCTTTCAACACCTGCCATGACAAAGAATAAACAAAACTAGTACAACATAAAAAAAAGTACTGACATGAATAATAATATGTATATCACTTAAGTGTATCATCATCAAGTACAACATAAAAAAATTGAATACCTGACACTACTAATAATCTCGATCAGTATCATCAATAAATGCATAATCATCATCATCACTATAATCAATGATGGGCTCATAGGTTTCATTGGCATCAACATGTGCAAGGCCACCTTGACGAAATCGGTCAAGCATTGACAGGTCATCTGCAGCAGTAACCTCTTCTTGTTCCGGCTCTTCTTGTTCCCCCTCTGGGGTGATGTCGGATTCATTGTCGCTGTCTACTTCAATGTTTTGGGGTGAAGTATAGCGGTTCTTGAAACGCTTTTTGGAAAGACGTGTCTCTTGGAAGAATTCTCCTTCGTATGTGTCTGGGTTAATGTGAGGTTCATAATCCTCTTCCTTTGGGGGAGAAAGTCTAGCACATGGCGGCACTTCATAAACAACATCCCAACCTTTCAGATTTGGATTAGTTTGGTAGGCTCACGATAGATAGAATACTTGGGTCGCCTGTTGAGCCGTAATATAGACATCAGGAACATCTAAATGGGTGCTTTGGTTGATTTCAACTAGCCCTATATGTTCATGAGTCCTTCTAGTCTCCTTCGGCGGAAACCAATAACATTTGAAGACTACAACATTCGGTGGGTTTTCACCATGGAACAGAAGTTCATAAATTGCTTCAACTCTCCCATAATACTCGGTACCTCCTTCGCCGATAGCAGATACACAACAATTTGTAGACTTTCGGTCGGCCATAGATAGCTCTTTGCCATAGGTACGAAAGCGATACCCGTTGATGTCGTACTTGTCAAATGAACGGACCTTATAGTCAAAACCATTAGCGACTTGTCTCAATTCGGCGTCCATAGACTCTGAATTAGCCTGCAAGTTTAATATGAAAGGATTGTTGCATTACGCACAAATTAGCGAATGAAATGAAATTGTCTAATAGAAATTACCATTTGTTTGAACAAAGAGATGAAACCGGGATAGCCGCCTCCTTGATTTGCAAGAAGCTCATACTCTTCGACGGAATCCTTTTGGATCTCTGCTCCATACGAGAATATGGCAACGTATCGACTGTATGACATATCCAGGAATAAGAGCAGTTCAAAGGAAATAGAAGTTGTGAAACAATGTACCGAGAACTTACTCGATGTACGGCCGCACTTCTATCAGGTTGTTGAAGATATACAACGAAATGGTCCGCCATTCTTTGTTATCCAAAGATACTGGATGTGAAACACTAGCTGGTGCGAGATTCCCTTTGAATAGGCTGAGGTTGGATCCACCCTTTTTAGGGTCGTCAGCATTGTACCGAGGCTTCGGATTATGCAAATGATGATTTTTGGCTTCGTAGTGCGTTGTTACGAAGTTTGCCGCCTCCTCTGTGATGAATGCCTCAGCCATCGATGCTTCAATTCTACGTTTATTTTTACATTTTTCTCGAAGCGTCTTCTGCATCCTCTCAGTTGGTAGCACCAATGATTTTGCACGGGCCCCCCCAATCTTGCCTCGTTTGGGAGATGCAAAATCAAATGCTGCATTGGATTAAAGAAGCCCGGTGGAAAGATCTTCTCTAAATTGTAGATCAACTCCGGCGCCAACTCTTTCATTTCTTCTACCACGCCAGGCGATAGTTCTTTCGCACAAAGACCATGGAAGAAATAGCTGAGTTCTGCCAGTACTAGCCATTCATCCTCAAGGATGAAGCCACGCAACATCACCGGCATCACCCGCTCAATCCATATGTGCCAATCATGACTCTTGAGACCAAATATCTTCAGTTTATCAAGATTCGCTCCCCTCTTTAGATTCGCTGCATACCCATCGGGGAACATCAACTGTTGTTGCACCCACAAGATAATTTCCCTCATAGCGGGCCTTCCAAGATTGAACCATGCCTTTGGCTTCGTCCAGTTCTGCTTTCCTTTCGGTTCTTTCATGTTTTGTAACGGCCTATCACATAGCGCACCTAGATCGACTCTGGCCTTAGTATTATCCTTTGACTTCCCATCTATGCTGAACAATGTACCAAAAAGTGCCTCGACGATATTCTTCTCAGTATGCATCACGTCGATGTTGTGTGGGCAAAGGAGGTCTTTGAAGTAAGGCAGATCCCATAAGCATGTTTTGTGAGTCCACGCGTGCTTAGTATTATACCCCTTGAAGTACCCTGGACGTTGTGGATCTGGCTCGAGAGCGTTTAACTAATCCAGGGTCTGTTAGCCTGTCAATGCAGGTGGTGCAGAGTTTTTGACAACTCTACCCCTGATGAAGTTCTTCTTGTCTTTCCTGAACTTATGGCGAGGATCCAGGGACTGTCTATGCATGTCGAAGCAAGAAAAGTTGCGACCGGCCTGAAGCCAACGAAACTCAAGAGCTCCCTTGCATGTGGGGCATGGGAACCTTCCATGCACACACCAGCCAACGAATAGCGCATACGCCGGCAAGTCATGCGTTGAGTACATGTACCAGACACGCATTATGAAGTTCCGTTTGCTAAAGGCGTCGTATGTCTTGAACCCATTATCCCAGGCTTCTTGCAATTTTTCCTTAAGAGGCTGCATGTACACATTCATATTTTTCCTTGGATAGTTGGGCCCTGGAATTATCAAAGTTAGGAAAATGTTCTTTCTTTGAATAATATGTCCGGGGGGGAGATTGAGTGGAAAGACAAATACGGGCCAACAACTGTAGTGGGTTGCCGTCATACCAAACACACTGAACCCATCCGTGCTGATGCCGACTCGAGGATGCCTCGGATCTGCCGCTTTGTCAGCATGTAATTCATCAACTGTTGTTGCACCCACAAGATAATTTCCCTCATAGCTGGCCTTCCAAGATTGAACCATGCCTTTGGCTTCATCCAGTTCTGCTTTCCTTTTGGTTCTTTCATGTTTTGTAACGGCCTATCACATAGCGCATCCAGATCGACTCTAGCCTTAGTATTATCCTTTGACTTCCCATCTATGCCGAACAATGTACCAAAAAGTGCCTCGGCGATATTCTTCTTAGTGTGCATCACGTCGATGTTGTGTGGGCAAAGGAGGTCTTTGAAGTAAGGCAGATCCCATAAGCATGTTTTGTGAGTCCACGCGTGCTTAGTATTATACCCCTTGAAGTACCCTGGACGTTGTGGATCTGGCTCGAGAGCGTTTAACTGATCCAGGGTCTGTAGGCCTGTCAATGCAGGTGGTGCAATGTTTTTGACAACTCTACCCCTGATGAAGTTCTTCTTGTCTTTCCTGAACTTATGGCGAGGATCCAGGAACTGTCTATGCATGTCGAAGCAAGAAAACTTGCGACCGGCCTAAAGCTAATGAAACTCAAGAGCTCCCTTGCATGTGGGGCACGGGAACCTTCCATGCACACACTAGCCAACGAATAGCGCATACACCGACAAGTCATGCATCGAGTACATGTACCGGACACGCATTATGAAGTTCTGTTTGCTAAAGGCGTCGTATGTCTTGAACCCATTATCCCAGGCTTCTTGCAGTTCGTCCTTAAGCGGCTGCATGTACACATTCATATTTTTCCCCGGATAGTTGGGCCCTGGAATTATCAATGTCAAGAAAATGTTCTTTCTTTGCATAATCTGTCTGGGGGGAGATTGAGTGGAAAGACAAATACGGGCCAACAACTGTAGTGGGCTGCCGTCATACCAAACACACTGAACCCATCCGTGTTGATGCCGACTCGAGGATGCCTCAGATCTGCCGCTTTGTCAGCATGTAATTCATCAAACTTTTTCCATGCAACACCATCCGATGTGTGTACCATCATCAGATTCCCATCTGCATCTAGTTCGGTTCTTTTCCCTGTTTTGTGCCATGTCATCTGTCTGGCCGTCTCTTCGACCATGAAAAGATGTTGAAGTCTTGGTACGATTGGCATATACCAAAGAACACTAACGGGGATTTTGGTCTATGTCTTCTCACCCATACCGTTGTCTACCACAATATACCTAGAAGACTTGCAAATGGGACAATAGTTCAAGTCCGCATAGTCAAGCCTAAATAAGGGACATCCTTTCTCACAGGCATGTATCTTCTCATAGGGCATCTTCAGTGCACGGAGGATTTTGTCCAACTGGTACAGGTTTGCAGGCATTACATGGCTTTGGGTAGAAAGCGTCCAAATACTGTGATAATTTGGTCATAGCATTCTCTGCCCAAGTTGAGCTGAGCCTTCAGAGCCATTACTTGTGAGATGGCATCCAACTGACAAAGCTCAGTGTGCTCGTGGAGCGGACGTTTTGAAGACTCCAACATTTCATTGAAGGCCTTTGCAGATTCCTCCATCTCCTCGTCCGGATCCCAAGCATCATCATAGTATTGCACCATGTTTTCCATCCCGGTACCATGCTCGTCGGTGCGACGACGATCCACCTTAGCTCGGTCACGTTGGGCAGACTCACCATGAAATGTCCACACCGTATAATCGGGCGTAAAACCACTCTTCTGCAGGTGTTTGCCCATTTCAGCCTCTGTCTTCTTTTCCCAATTGCCGCACCGGAAACAGGGGCACCAGGTTTTCTTCTGGCCATTTGCAAATGCGGCTTGCACAAACCCCTTGGTTTTTGTGAACCATTCAGCGCTCCCTTTGTTCTGACCAGTGTGACCGGTATACATCCACGCACGGTCACTCATCTTGACTTTCAGAGCTACTGGACACACAACAATTATATATGTAATTCACCATGTATATATTCATCAGTTGATCTGCTTTGTCAATTTTATTACCTCCATGCAACCTACACTCTAATAGGTAATGATAGGTCCTAATCCCACACGTGTATGTGTAGATTGGGTTCATTTTCCCATGCTATGCTCCGGATCCGACGCAAAATTTCGGCAGCACCTCCCCGATGTTCTCCTGATACACGTCTCTGCAATAAACAGAGAGGATGTGTACCCAGAGAACAACAGGGGAGGCACTGACGAAATTTATGCGTCGGATCCAGAGCAAAGCATATGGGAAAACGAACCCAATCTACACATATTCGGGCTGTCCATGGATAGCGTTGGACAATTCGAAAGAATCAAGGTTATAAATATGCAAATGCATGCATATTTATAACTATGACGCTTTCGAACGGGAGACACATATTGGTTACGCATACTGATGATTCAAGACACATATATAGCTAGCTATCAAGTTTCATCGGAATAGATCAAATAATTAATGGGGGAGGAGGACATGTCATTTGTGCTCACCCACGAATGAAGGGGCAGAGCTCGTCAAATGCACGGCGAGGTCGTCGAACACCAAACCTCACAGCGATGAAACAACTGCACATTTAAAACTACCCGATCAACACAATTAGATTTGATGTTTTTCATAACAAAATCGAAAAATATATGACCTAACTAATAATTCACAAATATATGACCCCGTCGCCCTCTGCAAGGCCAAAGAACACCTTTTTGGGAGGTGTCGGGGGTCGGGGTGTCGTGTCGGTGTCGGGGTGCCGTGTCGGGGTCGGGGTGTTGTTTCGGGGTCGGGGGGTCGGGGTGTCGTGTCGATGGGTCGGGGGGTCGGGGTGTCGTGTCGGTGTCGGGGTAGTGCCGTGTCGGGGTCGGGGTGCTATTTCGGGGTCGGGGTGTGGTGTCGGGGTCGGGGTGTCAGGTCAGGCTCGGGGTCGGGGTGTCGGGTCAGGCTCGGGGTCGATCGGGGTGTTAGGGTTGGGGTCGGGGTGTCAGGTCGGGGTGCCGCGTCGGGGTCGGGGTGCCGTGTCGGTGTCGGGGTCGGGTGTCGTGTCAAGCTCGGGATCGGGGTGTCGGGGTCGGGGTCGGGGTCGTGTTCTCGGGGTCGGGGTGTCGGGTCTCGGGGTGCCGGGTCGGGGTCGGGGTGCCGTGTCGGTGTCGGGGTCAGCGTGTCGGGTCAGGCTCGGGGTGTCGGGGTCGGGGTCGGGGTTGGGGTGTCGGGGTGTCGTGTCGGCGTGCCGGATCGGGGTCGGGGTACCATGTCGGGTCGGGTTTTTTTCCTCTTTTTTCCTTTTCTTCTTATTCCTTTTCTTCCTTTTTTTTCCTTCTTCTTCTTCTTCTTCTTCTTCTTCTTCTTCCTCTTCTTCTTCTTCTCCTCCTCTCCTCTTTTTTCTTCTTCTTCTTCCTCTTCTTCTTTTTTCTTCTCCTCCTCCTCTTCTTCTTCTTCGTTTCCTTTTTCCTCTTCTTCTCCTCCTCCTCTCCTCTTTTTCTCTTCTTCTTCTTTCCTAAAACTAAACTAAACCTAAAACTAAAACTAAAAAAACTGAAAAAAGGAAAAAACTAAATCTAAACCTAAAACTAAAGTAAAACTAAACCTATAAACCTAAAACTAAACCTAAAACTAAATATAACCTAAACATAAACCTAAAACTAAAAAACAGAAAAAAGGAAAAAAGGAGGCAGAGCTCACCTGGGGTGGAGGAGGGGGGCAGGGCGGCCTGGGGCAGCGGAGGAGGGGGGCGGGGCGGCCTGGGCCAGTGGCGTCGGGCGGCAGTGGCGATGGGGCTGGGCCCAGCCGCGGCAGTGGGGCACGGGGGGGCCGGGGCGCCGGGGCGCGGCGGCGCACAGACGGCAGGGCGGCGGGAGCGACGGGGGCGACGGGGCGGGAGGCCGGTGGGGCGCCGGGCAGCAGTGGCGACGGGGCGGGGAGGCGGTGGGGCGGCGCGCGGGGTGGTGGGGCGACGGGGCGGCGGCGAGTGCTGGGGGCGGCGGCGCGCGTGTGAAGAAGAGAAAGAGAGAGGGGGGCAGGGTGGGGCGCGGTCGTTAACGTTAGTGGATCCCCTCCCTCTTTACCGTCCGCCCCCCTTTGTCGTCCGCTTATTTTCTCTTTGCCATCTGCTAGCGGACGGCAAAGAGGGGGGGGGCGTTAGGTTTTTTTAAAACAGCTCGTCAGTGGGGCCCACTCCCTCTTTGTCGTCCGCTAGCTGACGGCAAAGAACTGGCTGATGGCAAATTAGGTCTTTGCCATCAGCCATTTCGTTACCGTCTGCTTTTTGGTAGCTGATGACAAAGAGCTGGCAGATGGTAAAGTACCTGATTCCAGTAGTGAATACCAAATTCACATGACTACTAATAGCAAGACTTCTCCCATGTCCTCAGGAACAAACGTAACTACTCACAAAGCATATTCATGTTCATGATCAGAGGGGTATTAATATGCATAATGGATCTGAACATATAATCTTCCACCAAGTAAATCAACTAGCATCAACTACAAGATTTAATCAACACTACTAGCATCCCATAGGTACCAATCTGAGGTTTGGATACAAAGATTGGATACAAGAGATGAACTAGGGTTTGAGATGAGATGGTGCTGGTGAAGATGTTGATGGAGATTGACCCTCTCCTGATGAGAGGATCGTTGGTGATGACGATGGTGATGATTTCCACCTCCCGGAGGGAAGTTTCGCTGGCAGAACAGCTCCGCCGGAGCCCTAGATTGGTTCCGCGAAGGTTCCGCCTCATGGCAGCGGAGTCTCATCCCAAAAGCTTGCGTGAAGTTTCGCCAAGGTTTTGTGAAGTTTAAGGACTTTTGGAGCTGTGCAGAATAGGTCTCTAATATTTGTTCCTTTTCCAACCTAGAATCCTAGCTGCCGGCATTCTCCCTCTTCATGTAAACCTTGTAAAATAAGAGAGAATAGGCATAAGTATTGTGACATAATGTGTAAAAACATCCCATAATGCAATAAATATCGATATATTAGCATGATTCAAAATGGACGTATCAACTCCCCCAAGCTTAGACCTCGCTTCTCCTAAAGCGGAAGCCGAAATTGAAAAATATGTCCATAAAAATAAAATACGGACATGAGGACATCATGATCATTCTTAAATCAACAATATATATATATATATATAGTGACACTATTCTAATCCTGGAATTAGAATAACTATTTGGATCATGGCGAGGCCCGTTCACTCTTTCCCGAGATCCACAGAAAACCAACTGCGTCGACCCGTCCCGATCCCGGAATCCCCACGGCAGCGCGGATCCACTCCCAACCCACCCCCAGCCCCCGGCTCCAGCGGCGCGCCTCCTGCAGAGGACCCTATCGTCCCGACGCGCCCCTCACGGCCGCCGCCCCCGGCCCCGCGCACCTCTCGCAGCTGCCGCCCCAGCCCCGGCATGCCTCCCGCCACCGGGCCCCATCCCCGGCGCACATGTTTCCATTCCCAAATCGCCTCCTGCCACCGCCCTCGATCCCCGCCACACCCCCACCGCCGCACATTCGCCGGCCAGTGCATCCCCTGGGTCGGCTGCACGCGACCGGGATCCCCCATCTCCCACCTAACCTTGCAGTTGCACGCCTCCTCGCTCGTCCTAAGGTGCCGCTCGTTCGATCCACTACACTGGTGTCCACGCCCCGACGCCGCCGGCAAGAGCCACTACTCCTTGCACTCCTCTTTTCTCTAAGTTCGTGTAGCTATGATTTCTTCGTGTTCTATTGCAGGTTGGGAGTTATGTGAACTGCAGATGGATCAGTGGTTGGACTAGCAGCAGTTTACTGTACCAACGCAGTTGATCCCACCTGGCACACATTCGTCTCCATCGACGGCGGTCAGCACCTCAAAAACATGACAGACCCACCCCTAGCTCCTGTTGCTTCCACGACAACTGCTCATGCGCACCTTGAACGCATAACGAGCTGTCCCTGGTTCTTCTTCTGCTCATGGAGTTGGAGCATGCTGCAACTTCCTTTCATTTCTGAAACTCAAATCCCTCCAATTTAGTCCATGTATTATTCTTGTAGGCAGATTTGAACAACCTAAAACTGGAAAACGAATGCGTCAGTATAGCTACTCATCAGAAAATGGTCAAGTGTATGTTGCTTTTGTGGTTTTTTTGTGTGCTCTTATTTGCATAATTTACCTCAAATTAAAATTCAGTTACTTGTGTACCTATGTCGACAACATGACAAATTTTCTGACCACCATCTAGTTTTGCTGAAATGTGTTTGTTTGTCTTACCTTATATGTGAAGAAAATTGACGGCAGCAATTTTCTCCTGAAAATAAGTTCAAATAAAAAGATGGGAGAAGGTCACATAGTGTACCATGAAAAAGTTTGCACAAAAATGTAGAAGACTTTACTATCCATGAGTTTGTGTACATGCTCCTTTTTTGTGGCTGCTGCAGGCTGCAAGACATGTCGTCGTCATCCCCACTTAGCCTGTGTCATGAAGTTTCGCCCCCTACTACTGCTACACGTAAGTGCTCAGATAACTGAAGGGCAGAGGTTGCTCTAGAACTACAGTAGTATACTTCAGAGTTCACAGTGCAGATAATTGAATGTTCATACAGTCAAACCTGTTGGCCTTGTGATTATATGAAGATATTCAGAATCAGAAGTTCAAAAGAAGAGTTCCATAAAAGTCAAAATCAAGAAAGAGCGCTATGAAGTATAATTACTAATAAGACTGGTGCGTGCGTCGGGACTATGATGTCTCCTGTGTGTGCTCATGCGTTTGCATGTGTGTTACGAGCTCACATGTGTCCACTCAGGTTTTTTTTCTTTTGTTGAGCATCCGTGTGTGCTCTTGTGTGTGTGTGTGTGTGTGTTGCATAGGTCCTCCAGTGTGTTTGTGGTCTTAATACATATTCACAAAAAGGTTGTTTGCCTATCTAGAAAACATACAACTTTTATATTTGTCCATATCTTGGTGCATTAAAAAATAGACACTCACTTTTCAAAATTTATGCTTTGACAAACAATAAAAAATAGTTTGCGCAAGTTTGGGATTTTAGAGACTAAAAGATCAGGAAGTTTAGAAAAATACAAATGAAAATGTAGGAAAACCAAACATGGGGTGGTTCGCCATAAAAAAGTTTAGGGGCATTCCTCACACGCTTTTTTCAATAAAAAGATTAATTCAAAATTTATGAAAAAATCAAATGATTTTCCAATACTAAAGCAAAAAAACAATAAGTTCAAATTTAAAAAACAGATCAGTTCAATATTTATAAAAGAAATGAATTCTCCCGTTTCTAAAAATTTAGAAGTTCAGATTAAATTGACATAGCAGTTCAATGATTACTAAAAACTTAGACTTGTAACCGCTACTAAAGAAAAAATTAGATGTTCAAAATAAAAACGAAGCAATGACAAATTCATATAAAAAGGATTTTCAACATTGCTAAAAAACCTAGATATTCGAATTGAATAATCAAAGTGGTTCAATATTTGCTAGAAAAACTCATATTTTCCGATACTAAAGAACAAAATGAGAAGTTCAAATAAAAAGCCGGAGCAGTCGAATAAATATTTTAAAAAAGGATTTTACCTATTTCTTAAAAAAATCTAGAAGTTCAAATATAAAAAATGGACTTTCCCATTTCTAGAAAACCTAGAGGTTCAAATTTAAAAGGCAAAGAAGTCCAATTATTATTACAAACCCAAGAAGGCCAAACTAAAAAACATTGAAGCATTTTAAGACAAATTTATAAAATAAGCGGACTTTCTCCCTTTAAAAAACCCCTAGAAGTTCAAATCTAAAACACTGAGCGGCTTGATGTTATTAAAAGACTAGGATTTTTCCTGTTACTAAAAGAAATAAAATCATTTCTTGTTTTTGTATGTTATTAAAAGACAAGGATTTTATAAGATGGCCGTGTGTGCGTGTGTTCGGTGTGCTTGTGCTATGGGTATGCTTTTCCATTGTTTTTTAAAGAAATCAGAAGTTCTTACATGCAAAAAACTGAAGTTCAAAAATAAATGTTTGTATGCAAAAATCACATGCGAAAAATGTGCACAGATTCGTTGCAAGAAGTTCACCAGCACCTCCGTTCACGGTTCAGAATTTATATTGCGGGACGTTCGACCTCCAATTACATGTTTTAAACTGGCAAAAAATGACGTCTGATTTTCAATAGCACGTAATTCGATCTACACACAAAAAGTGACAGAAGTTCATAGTGAAAACAACGAGAAGTTCAAGTACTGCAAAGAATTCATTTCAGGTGAGAATAGAAGTGTAGAAAAATAAAAACTTAAAAGGTTTGTTGAAAGAAGTTCAACTGCTCTGTCCGGTGAAGTTCAAAAATTCTTGCGAGAGAGGTTCACCTTGTATTTCAATGTTCGATTTTTTCCGTATAAAAATCGAATGCAATTCTTTACTCAAAAATATGAAAAGGTGAAGTTCAAATTGAAATAATAGAGAAGTTAGGAGTTTATTAAAACATAGGATTTACCTGTTCAAAAAATAAAAACCACAAGCTATTTTTTGCACTTTTAAAAACAACTGATATACAAAAAAATGGTTGTTAAAAGTTCAAGTGCTCGGCGAGGAAAAGTTTAAAAAATTCTTGTGAGAGAGCTTCACCGTGTATTTAGATGTCGAAAATACAAAAAAATATATGTTGTTTTTTGTGTTTTAAAATAATTCTCTCAAACCAAAGAGAAGTTCAGAGTGATAACGATCGGTACTTCACATACTACATGGTGTGCATTTCATATAATAAAAATACAATAAAATGAAACTGAGTGAAGTTCAAACAGACATGTCCCAGAAGTTCAACTACTTCACACGGTGCAAAAAACAACACGTCAAAAAACAGAGTGAAGTTCAAACAAACATGCCCTAGAAGTTCAACTACTTCACACAGTGCATTTTCGTTCGCGATGAACGCATAAATCATGATCTTGCCATTTTTTAATTTACCTCAAAATGACAAGAATATCATTTGTGTAATTTTAAGTCCTCGGTCGGAGAAAGTTAAAAAAAAGAATATTATTTGTGTAACACTAACGAATGGATGAGAAAATTACAAATAAAAATACGTCACAGAAGTTCAACGTGAAAACAGCAGGAAGTTTAACTACTACGCTGAATGAATTTTAGATGAAAAACTTTTAAAATCGTCGCGAGTATGAAAAGATGATCAACACGGGAAACTTGCATGCTTACAGCAGCTTTCCATCGGTATATCACCTGCTCAATTCCGGTGAATGGATGGAGAGTTACGAGCAATGGATGGAGACCTACGAGTGAAATAATCACGTGAAAAACAGAGTGAAGTTCTAGTACACGCGCCGAGAAGTTCAGGTTCTTCACGCGGTGCATTTTCGAAGAATCTTTTTCGCGATAAAGGCAGAACGCATGATCCCGCCATTTTCGAAATTACTTGAAAATGACTATGAATCAGAGAAACCCATCAACATGAAAAAGTTTAGCATTTTCTATAGCTTTTCAACAGTATATTATTTGCTCCATTCCGATAAAGTTTGTAGAAATTACGGTGAAAATATGTTTTTTGCCATTTTCGAAACTGACTTAAGACTGTAAAGAATTGGGAGAAACAATACATACCAAAATGTTTCGCATTAGTTCAAGCTTTCTAACGCCATATCATTTGCTGCATTCGGACGCACGGTTAAAAAATTAGCTCGAAAATACGAACTCGGTAGGACTTGGACCATTTTCTAAATTACTCTTAAACCATTCAAAATTCGAAAAAAAAACTTTCAAGATGAAAAAGTAGCGCATTTTCATAAGCTTTCCAATGCCGTATCATATGCCTCCATTGGATTAGCCGTTTAGAAATGACATCGAAAAAACGAACTCAGCTGTTCGGTTTATAAAATTTTACGTTTTTTCAAATTACTCTTTAACCATAGGGAATTAGATACAACTTTCAACATGTGGATGGAGCGGTTTTGCAGCAGCTTTCTAACGCCATATTATATGCCTCATTCCGATAAACGGTTTAGAAATGCGATCGAAAATACGATTCACGTTTTTTGCGCGAAGAAAAAACGGTTTTCAAAACTGCTCTTAAACCGCTTATATTTTGCCAACAATTTAAGTTGGGTCATGATATTGGTGTCCAGAGATTTCCAACGGTATATCGTAAGCCACATTTGGGCAATGTTGGCGGAAGTTCAACCTAGTTCACAGGGAAGTTCAACGTACTACTAGCGGGGCAGGTCAGATTGTGATTAGAATATTATTCTGATCCCGTGATTATATATATATTGTCATATGATCTCTTATGCTAAAGTAACAATTCAATCACAATTTCAAGTATGAATCGTAAACTTCATTGGAAACTAACGAACTCTAATCTCAGTCATTGAGGCAATTGCAATTTATCATAACATAGGAAAGAGTCAATATAAGAGCTTTTCAGCAAGTCCACATACTCAACTATCATTTAGTCTTTCACAATTGCTAACACTCACGCAATATTTATGGGTATGGAGTTTTAATCGGACACAGAGAAAGATAGGGGCTTATAGTTTTGCCTCGCAACCTTTTACCTCAAGGGTGATGTCAACAATAATAGTTCATGCTAACTTACATCCAATTAGATATATATATATATTAGGATCTTTCCAACACATTGTGCTTGCCAAAGAATAAAATTTAAAAAGGAAAGGTGAAGATCACCATGACTCTTATATAGGGTAGAAGATAAAAGTAAAAGATAGGCCCTTCGCAGAGGGAAGCAGAGGTTGTCATGCGCTTTTATGGTTGGATGCACAAAATCTTAATGCAAAAGAACATCACTTTATATTGCCACTTGCGATATGGAGCTTTATTATGAGGTCCGTCGCTTTTATTTCTTCCATATCACAAGATCGTATAGAGCTTATTTTCTATGCACTAATAAGTCATGCATATTTAGAGAACAATTTTTATTGCTTGCACCGATGACAACTTACTTGAAGGATCTTACTCAATCCATAGGTAGATATAGTGGACTCTTATGGCAAAACTGGGTTTAAGGATATTTGGAAGCACAAGTAGTATCTCTACTTGGTGCAAAGAAATTAGCTAGCAAGAGAGGCAAAGGCAAGCTCAACATGTCGGATGATCCATGACAATATAATTTATCTTAGATGAAAGAAAACATAACCCATTATGTTGTCTTCCTTGTCCAACGTCAACTCTTTAGCATATCATACTTTAATGAGTGCTCACAATCATAAAAGATTTCCAAGATAGTATATTTATATGTGAACCTCTCTTTCTTTATTACTTCCTATTAATTGCAACGATGACCAAAACTATGTTTGTCAACTCTCAACAACTTTTATTCATTATACTCTTTATATGTGAGCTCATTACTCTCCATAAGATCCATATGATCTCTTTATTTCTTTTTATTCTTTCTCTTTTTATTTTATTCCCTCAAGATCATAGAAAAATAATCAGGCCCTTGACTCAACACTAAACTTTATTATATATAGCTCACAGACTCGATTACATAGAAGGATCATAAAGCAAAAACTGACAACTAGATCATACTAAAACTTTATTCTACTAGATCAAGATATTAACAAAAGGATCGAACTAAGAAAAACGGTAAAGATAAAAGTTGTGATGGTGATACGATACCGGGGCACTCCCCCAAGCTTGGCAGTTGCCAAGGGGAGTGCCCATACCAGATACTCAGTTCTTCTTTGTTGGTGAAGAAGGTGGAGTTGTTAATGATGTAGGCTTCTTCCTTAATTAGCGCTTGAGGATAGAATTCTGATCCCTTGGGTCATCAATCTCCTGCTTCAGGCTTAATATCTTTTTGCATAATTCCTGCTTGTTTTCCTTCAAGAGGCAAAAAGGGATAAACTCAATCTTAAGTTTCTTTCCTCTATCAGGGAGGCTTGACTTTTTGAACTCCACATGCAGTTCCCCAGGTTGATGTAATGGGACTTCATCTTCATCTGAGCTCATCTCCTCCTTTCCCTTGGGTTCATAGTCCTCATCTTCTTCCGTAGTCCAACCACAATGCTCCACATCCCCATAGACCTTAGGATCTGCAAGGTAATCAGCCACATAGCTTTCTCCTTCCGAATCCTGGGACAACATGTTGCTCTAATCTGCAGCAGGACAGCTCGAAACAAAGACAGGAGATATTTGCGTGATAAGGTGGTCAAAACCTTCGGGAGATTATATAATGAATTTTTACGGACCAAAAGAAGTATCATGCAAGAAAATGGAGTCCGGAGAGCACACGATGTGCCCACGAGGCAGGGGGCGCGCCTCCCACCCTCGTGGAAGCCTCATGTCCTTCCCGGACTGCTACTTATTTTCCTATTTTTCTAAATATTCCAAAACGGAGAAAAATTGCCATTAGAACTATTTTGGAGTCGGTTTACTTACCGTACCACATACCTATTCCTTTTCGGGGTCTAAAACATTCTGGAAAGTGTCCCTTATGTATTCCTCCGGGGTTACGGTTTCGATAATATTAGTTTCAACATTTATAGGATTACCTGAGATATAATGTTTAATTCTTTGACCGTTCACCACCTTAGGATTTGTGCCTTCAAAGTTGTTGATTTTTATGGCACCGGAACGATAGACCTCCTCAATAAGGTAAGGACCTTTCTATTTAGAGAGAAGTTTTCCTGCAAAAAATCTTAAACGAGAGTTGTATAACAATACATAATCACCTACATTAAACTCACGGTTTTGTATCCTTCATAGGCTTGGGTTCTCCATTCATCCAGTGAGCTAATGTCAAATAACTTCTTCTCACCGGCAAGTTTAAAATCATAATTGAGCTCTTTAATAGCCCAATATACCTTATGTTCTAGTTCGAGAGGTAAGTGACATGCTTTTCCATAAACCATTTTATACAGAGACATACCCATTGGATTTTTATATGCAGTTCTACAGGCCCATAATGCATCATCAAGTTTCTTGGACCAATTCTTTCTAGATCTATTAATAGTCTTTTGCAAAATTAATTTGAGCTCTCTATTACTCAATTCTACTTGACCACTAGACTGTGGGTGATAAGGAGATGCAATTCTATGATTAACATCATACTTAGCAAGCATTTTATGAAAAGCACCATGAATAAAATGTGAACCACCATCAGTCATTAAATATCTAGGGACTCCAAACCTCGAAAAATAACTTCTTTACACATCTTAATAGAGGTGTTATGATCAACACTACTAGTTGGAATAGCTTCTACCCACTTAGTAACGTAATCAACATCAACTAAAATATGTGTATACCCATTAGAGGAAGCAAATGGTCCCATATAATCAAAGCCCCAAACATCAAATGGTTCAATAACAAGTGAATAATTCATAGGCATTTCTTGACGTCTACTAATATTACCAATTCTTTGACATTCCTCACAAGATAAGACAAACTTACGAGCATCCTTGAAGAGAGTAGGCGAATAAAAACCGGATTGCAATACCTTTTGTGCAGTTCTATCTCCAGCGTGGTGTCCTCCATAATCTTCAGAGTGACACTTGCGTAGGATCTGTTCCTGTTCATGCTCAGGTATACAACATCTAATAACACCATCAACTCCTTCTTTATAAAGGTGTGGGTCATCACAAAAGTAATGTCTTAAATCGTAGAAAAACTTTTTATTTTGCTGGTATGTGAAACTAGGTGGTACAAATTTAGCAACAATGTAATTAGCATAATCAGCATACCATGGAGCTGTGCGAGAAGCATTTATGACAGCTAATTGTTCATCAGAAAAGCTATCATCAATAGGTAGTGGGTCATCAAGAATATTTTCTAACCTAGACAAGTTATCTGCAAAGGGGTTCTCAGCTCCCTTTCTATCAATAATATGCAAATCAAATTCTTGTAGCAAGAGAATCCATCTAATAAGTCTAGGTTTAGCATCTTTCTTTTCCATAAGGTATTTAATAGCAGCATGATCAGTGTGAATAGTTAATTTAGAATCGACAATATAAGGTCTGAACTTATCACAAGCAAAAACAACTGCTAAAAATTCTTTTTCAGTGGTAGCATAATTTCTCTGGGCATTGTCTAGAGTTTTACTAGCATATTGAATAACATTTAATTTCTTATCAACTCTTTGCCCTAGAACAGCACCTACAACATACTCACTAGCATCACACATAATTTTAAAGTGTAAATTCCAATCAGGTGTCTGAACAATAGGTGCAAAAATCAATGCTTTCTTAAGTATATCAAATGCTTCTACACAATCATCATCAAACACAAAAGGAATATCTTTTTGTAATAGTTCAGTCAGAGGCCGAGAAATTTTTGAGAAGTCCTTAATGAACCTCCTATAAAAACCGGCATGGCCAAAGAAACTTCTTATACCTTTGATGTCCTTGGGACACAGCATCTTTTCAATAGCATTGAATTTAGCTTTATCAACTTCAATACCTCTTTAAGAAATTTTATGCCCCAAGACAATACCTTCGTCAACCATAACGTGGCATTTCTCCCAATTCAGAACAAGATTAGTTTCTTCACATCTCTGCAAAAAATCGATCAAGGTTGCTCAAGCAATCATCAAAAGAAGATCCATAAACGGAGAAATTGTCCATGAAAACCTCACATATATTTTCATAAAAAGTCAGAAAATATAGCCATCATGCATCTTTGAAAGGTAGCAGGTGCATTACATAAACCAAAAGGCGTATGTCTATAAGAAAAAGTACTGAAAGGGCAAGTAAAAGTGCTCTTTGCTTGATCATCAGCTGACACAGGTATTTGAGAGAAACCAGAGTAACCATCTAGAAAGCAAAAATGTGTATGTTTGGATAATCTTTCTAGCATTTGATCAATAAAAGGTAAGGGGTAATGATCTTTTTAGTAGCCTTATTTAATTTGCGGAAATTAATTACCATCCTATAACTTGTAATAATTCTTTGCGGAACCAATTCGTCTTTATCATTAGGAACGACAGTGATACCTCCCTTCTTAGGGACACAATTGACAGGACTTACCCACTGACTATCAGGAACGGGATAAATTATACCTGCCTTAAGGAGCTTTAGTATTTCTTTTCTTACCACTTCTTTCATCTTAGGATTCAGCCATCGTTGGTGATCAATAACTGGTTTGGCGTCTTTCTCTAAGTTTATTTTGTGTTGACATTGAGTGGGACTAATGCCCTTAAGATCATCAAGAGTATATCCAATAGCAGCACAATGCTTCTTCTGAGTTTTCAAGAATTTTTCTTCCTCATGCTCTGAAAGGTTAGCACTAATAATAAGAGGATATATCTTCTTTTCATCAAGATAAGCATATTTAAGAGTATCGAGTAATGGTTTAAGCTCAAACACGGGATCACCCTTGGGTGGAGGAGGATCCCCTAGGATTTCAACATGCAAATTGTGTTTCAGAATGGGTACTTGTTTAAAGAATACTTCATCTCTTTCCCTTCTTTCATTCATAAACATATCATTCTCATGGTCTAGCAAATATTGTTCTAAAGGATCATTAGGAGGCACAACAATAGAAGCAAGACCAATAATTTCATCTTTACTTGGCAATTCTTCATCACGGGGTTGTCTACGAAATTTAGAAAAATTAACTCATGAGACATATCACCCAAACCAATAGTAACAACATCCTTCTTGCAATCTATCTTAGCATTAACAGTATTCAAGAAGGGTCAACCAAATATAATGGGACAAAAGCTATCTTGAGGGGAACCAAGAACAAGGAAATCAGCAGGATATTTAGCCTTCCCACACAAGACTTCAACGTGTCTAACAATCCCAATTGGTGAAATGGTATCTCTATTAGCAAGCTTAATGGTAACATCGATATCTTCTATCTTAGCTGGTGCAATATCATGCATAATTTCTTTGTATAAGGAAATAGGTATTGCACTAGCACCAGCACCCATATCACACAAACCACGATAATAATGATCTCCTATTTTACTAGAAATAACAGGCATGCCTACCACAGGTCTATGTTTATCTTTAGCACCAGCTTTAGCAATTCTAGCAGTCTCATCACAAAATTAAATAACATGCCCCTCAATATTCTCAGCCAAGAGATCTTTAACAATAGCAATATTAGGTTCAACTTTAACTTGCTCAGGGGGTTCATAAGTTCTAATATTACTTTTATAACCACAGTTGAAGCTTTAGTATGATCCTTTATTCTAACAAGGAAAGATGATTTCTCAACATAAGCAGTAGGAACAATAGGATCATTATAACTGATAGTCTTTTCTTCAACTTTAATAGGTTCAACTACTTTTACTTCTATGGGAGGATGATATTTAAACCACTTCTCCTTAGGGAGATCAACATGAGTAGCAAAGGATTCACAGAAAGAAGCTACTATCTCAGAGTCAAGTCCATATTTACTGCTGAATTTACGAAAACATCGGTATCCATAAAAGATTTAACACAATCAAACTTAGGTGTTATACCTGACTCCTTACCTTCGTCGAGATCCCAATCTTCAGAGTTGCGTTTAATTCTCTCCAATAAATTCCATTTGAATTCAATAGTCTTCATCATAAAGGAACCAGTACAAGAAGTATCGTTCATGGAGTGATTGTTGTGAGAAAGCCGAGCATAAAAGTTTTGAATAATCATTTCTACTGAGAGCTCATGATTGGGGCATGAATATAACATTGACTTAAGCCTCCCCCAAGCTTGAGCGATGCTTTCTCCTTCGCGAGGCCAAAAATTATATATATATATATATATATATATATATATAGGGTAAAACTTCTGATGGAATTCCAATTTCAACCGTTTGTAGTCCCATTATCCCATATCATCACATAGCCGAGCATAAAAGGGACAATTGCATTTTTGCCCCTAGTTCGTTCCTACCCACGGGTTTTGCCCTTACTTTTCGAGTTTGCTCAGTTTTGCCCTTACTTTTTCCACCGACGTCCCTTGAATGCCCTTTGACCGTTTGACCAAAACTTTGAAAATTCATAACTAATTCATATGAACTCGGAAAAATGCAAATAAGATATCAAAATGTTCAGATAAACATTACCATTATGTGCATATCATTTGCATTCAAGACAAAAGCACCCTTTAAACTACCTAAGGTAATTAATGTTATTAACATTATTAAAACTAAAAAGGTACAAACAATATTTTTTCATGAATAAAAATTACATGGAAATGTAGGTGATGTTTTCTGAACATCCTAATATCTTATTTGCATTTTTTACAGTTCGTGTCAATTTGTTATCAAGTTTCCAAATAATGGTCAAAGTCGTTAGAACATTCATAACAAGATGATACGAACTTGGAAAAATGCAAATCAGATATCTGGATGTTCAGAAAACATCACCTACATTTGCACATAATTTTTATTCATGAGAAAATATGGTTCATACCTTTCTATTTTAAATAATGTTAATAATATTAATCACCCCAGGTAGTTTAAAGGGTGCTTTTGTCCTGAATGCAAATGATACGCACATAAAGGTAGTGTTTATCTGAACATTTTGATATCTTATTTGCATTTTTCTGAGTTCATATGAATTAGTTATGAATTTTCAAAGTTTTGGTCAAACGGTCAAAGGGCATTCGATGGACCACGACGGAAAAAGTAAGGGAAAAACTGAGCAAGCTCGAAAAGTAAGGGCAAAACCCGTGGGTAGGAACCAACTAGGGGTAAAAATGCAATTGTCCCTTGACTTAAGCCTCCCCCAAGCTTGAGCGATGCTTTCTCCTTCGCGAGGCCAAAAATTATATATATAACTACGATCACGATGAACAAGATGCATAGGATAAAACTTCTGATGGAATTCCAATTTCAACCGTTTGTAGTCCCATGATCCCATATCATCACATAGCCTATACCATGTCAATGCATCTCCCTTCAAAGATAAAGGGAAGACCTTCTTCTTGATAACATCATCGGGCATACCTGCAAGCTTAAATAATCCAAAAACTTCATCCACATAGATTAAGTGTAAGTCGGGATGCAATGTTACATCTCCTGCAAAAGGATTAGCCAGCAGTTTCTCTATCATACCTGAAGGAATTTCAAAGTAAACATTTTCAGTAGGTTCAGTAGGTTGAGGAGCAACTATTTGATCTACCGGTCGGGGTGAAGATACCCCGAACAAGCCCCTCAAAGGATTACTTTCCATAGTAACAAGTGACAGTAAATTTTGGCACACTATCTAAATTTTTCCTTACCAAATTCCACCTACCAAAGGCGCTTCACTCCCCGGGAAAGGCGCCAGAAAAGAGTCTTGATGACCCACAAGTGTAGGGGATATATCGTACCCTTTTCGATATGTAAGAGTGTCGAACCCAACGAGGAGCAGAAGGAAATGATAAGCGGTTTTCAGCAAGGTATTCTCTGCGAGCACTGAAATTATCGGTAACAGATAGTTTTGTGATAAGGTAATTTGTAACGAGTAGCAAGTAATAAAAGTAGATAAGAAGCAGCAAGATGGCCCAATCCTTTTTGTAGCCAAGAACAAGCCTGGACAAACTCTTATATGAAGGAAAGCGCTCCCGAGGACACATGGGAATTATCATCAAGCTAGTTTTCATCATGTTCATATGATTCGCGTTCAGTACTTTGATAATTTGATATGTGGGTGGACCGGTGCTTGGGTGTTGTCCTTACTTGGACAAGCATCCCAATTATGATTAACCCCCATTGCAAGCATCCACAACTACAACAGAAGTATTAAGGTAAACCTAACCATAGCATGAAACATATGGATCCAAATCAGCCCCTTACGAAGCAACGCATAAACTAGGGTTTAAGCTTCTGTCACTCTAGCAACCCATCATCTACTTATTACTTTCCAATGCCTCCCTATAGTCCCAAACTATGGTGAAGTGTCATGTAGTCGACGTTCACATGACACGACAAGAGGGATAACAACATACATCTCATCAAAATATTGAACGAATACCAAATTAACATGACTACTAATAGCAAGACTTCTCCCATGTCCTCAGGAACAAACGTAACTACTCCCAATGCATATTCATGTTCATAATCCGAGGGGTATTAATATGCATAATGGATCCGAACAAATAATCTTCCACCAAGTAAACCAAGTAGCACTACTAGGGAAAACCCTAGTAGTAGCACGAGTTTTGGGGCTATTAGCAGCACGGGCAGCCGCGCTACCAATAAGGCGCTACAGCTAACTGTTAGTAGTAGCGCGGTCCGTACACGCGCTACTACTCTGGACTGTATCAGCAGCGCGTTTTCGGAACGCGCTCCTATTAATTAGCTGTAGTGATTTCCTTGCCCCACGCTACTGCTATATATTTCATCATTTCCCCCCGGCTTCCTACCCCGTTTCAGCTTCAATAAACAACAATTTCCAGATACTAGGTACTACTAGATATCAATTTCATAAAGCATTACAGGTACTAGGTAGTACTCCCTCGGTTCCAAATTACTCGTCATGGTTTTAGTTCAAATTTGAACTAAAACCACGACGAGTAATTTGGAAATTTGAACTAAAACCACAACGAGTAATTTGGAACCGAGGGAGTACTAGATAATAATTTCATATATACTCAACATGCATCCTCAAGCAGTACAAGGTGATATCGACGACGATCATCATATGTAGTTCTAGATAATATCGACAACTATCATCATATGTAGTTCTACATGACATCGACGACGATCATCATATGTAGTTCTAGATGATATAGACACACACACACACATGTAGTTCTAGATGATATCGACGATGATCATCATCCACAAGCCTGGGCGGTTGGTGTTCCTGATAGTAATTAGGATGGCCTGTCCAACACGAAGATTCTTGCCAACGAGGAATCTCTTCCACCCAACCGAGTTTAAGTGTGTGCGACCGTCTGTGTCCATGCGGTAAGTACAGGTGGTGACGGAGCCCCTTGCGATAAGGCGTACTCCAGCTGAGCCTTCTTCATCAGGCTCGATACCACAACTCACAGATAGGTTCTTTGGCAATTTATGAATAAGAAAAACATATCAATTAATAAATAACCTCGCACATACTCTTGCAAATATATTTCTATTAAGTCTAGATTTCTACACTACCGAAAGACACAGTACTACGTATTTGTACTAACTAATCATGAATTCTACTAATAAGTATATATGGATTATCTACACTATTAATAGTTCATTGGATTCTACACTAATAAGAGCATGTGATCAGACTCTACACTAAAGCATATCATCGACTAGATTCCACAAAGCATATCATTGGCCTCTACACTAAGCATATCATCGGATTCACTAAGCATATCATCGAATAATTTGCATTTGTAAGTATAACAATAAAGCATATATATATATATATATATATATATATATATATATATATATATATCATCAAATTACTACAGGCAGATCGACCATCATTGGACTCTACACATACCATTTCATGCCGATCGACCATGGTACTTGTCAGGCGGGTCACGAATGGCACCCCGACAAAGTCATCACGTGGCGGAATTATGTCCCATAGGTTGCACACCTCCTCATCGCTCGGCCTCATTCTTTGAGCTATGATGGCTTCATGAAGTGGGTTCTCGTCATCTTCATCGAGTGGGTCCTCATTATCTTCATCATCTTCGTCATCTTCATCATCTTCCACCAGGTTGAGATAAATGACAGCCAGCTTGGGTCTTTCTGCTCTGAAGGAGAAGCTAATCAACTCACCACCAGTAAGACGCATGTGGGCAAGGAAACGGGCCCATCAATCTCCTCCAATCTGCGACATATTGCATCCTTTCTCTACCTCCATAGTGTGCGGCCCCCAGGAGCCTCAAATGTCACAGTGTCTCCTGTCAGCTTGTTGAATTTCAACCTCACATTGCATGGGACGATCTGTGTAAAAAAAGCAAAATGACACAATGCAGTAATTCCAACACTAAAAATAAAATAGTTGTTACATTTCATCTAATTTCTTACCACCGCATGACGAAAACTCGGCTGGAAGTAGATGCCGAATAGGTTGCCAGTTGCAAGGCTGTTGGTGCACCTTGACTTGCACAGTCGACATAGTGGTGGTAGTGGTGGCACCATTTTCCTAAAGCAATATGAGCAAAGGATTAACGATTCACTTCACAGGAAAGATAAGGGTACCAACTACAAAGACATTTCATCTCATCTGGCCCCTATTGCCTAAGATAATTGATTAAAAAAACAAGTGGCAAATTTAACTAAATTGGCACCTACATTTTGCCAAAAAATAACTTATTACAAAAAAACAAAAGCATCTACCTATCCATGTACAGAAAAATAATAATAAAATGGTGCATACTAAATCAACTAAATCAACTAGCCTACTAAATCCACTAGCATACTAAATCAACTAAATGAAAATGTTCTAAATCAACTAAATCAACTAGCCTACTAAATCAACTAAATCAACTAAATCAAGATGTTCTAAATCAAGTAAATCAACTACATACTAAATAAACTAAATTAAAATGTTCTAAATCAACTAGCCTACTAAATCAAAATGTAGCAGGGAGGAGGGGTTTTGGATGGAGGAGGGAGGAGGGAGAAGGAGGGGCGACTCGAGAAGGGAGAAGAGAGTAGGACATAGGAGGAAGACGGAGCGAGGAGGGGCTAGCCAGCAGCAAGTGGAGGGGGGATGGAGAAGGAAGGCGGAGCGAGGAGGGGCCGGCCAGCGGTGACTAGAGGGAGGACGGAGGAGGAGGCTGGTATTGAGTCCAACGAGGAGGAGGTGGTGGCGGCGGTGCGGATCGGAGGAGGGGCGACGGGGGTGGACCGGCGTGGGTGGTTGAGGGGGAGATCGAGTGAGTGTGAGTGGATCGGATAGGTCGGAGAGTGGGGGAGATGGAATGGCTTAGTAGTAGCGCGCTATAGCAAAAGGCGCTACTGCTAAACGACCTAGCAGTAGCGCCTTTCACAAAGAGCGCGCTACTACTATGTGTTAGCATGTAAAAATAGACATCAAAAATACATTGATCATCAATGATCTTTTTGTGTACAATCCGATTTGTCAGTATGAGTCCTCACCAGTTTAGGAACTGCTGAAGACTCATATTGCGGCCACAAATTTTACACATAGAGTTCAATGAAGACCAAGTGGTTGTGAAAGTTTGAGAAGTAACATATTTAAGGTGGTACAAACTCTCTTCACGAAGCGAGGTGAGACTAAATTTTTTTAGTAAACTTAATAGTAGCGGTTATTGTGTAAATGCGCTACTACTATGGTCCCTAAAAGTAGTGCTCTTCATGCAAGCGCGTTGCTGCTAGAACAAGCCTCGCGGCGGCATCGTGGCAATTATAGCAGTAGCGCGTCTTAGAGTGGGCGTGCTACTGATACATTCATTTCAGCAGCAAGGTTTGTGCGCGAGCGCTACTGCTAGTTAGCAGCAGCGCCTTATTTTAAAGCGCGCTACTGGTAAGATTCTGTCTATAGGCTTTTCCCTAGTAGTGTACCATCAACTACAAGGAGTAATCAACACTACTAGCAACCCATAGGTACCAATCTGAGGTTTGGATACAAAGATTGGATACAAGAGATGAACTAGGGTTTGAGATGAGATGGTGCTGGTGAAGATGTTGATGGAGATTGACCCCCTCCCAATGAGAGGATCGTTGGTGATGACGATGGTGATGATTGTCCCTCCCGGAGGGAAGTTTCCCCAGCAGAACAGCTCAACCGGAGCCCTAGATTGGTTCCGCCAAGGTTTCGCCAAGGTTCCGCCTCGTGGCGGCGGAGTCTCGTCCCAAAAGCTTTATTATGAATTTTTTTCTCGGACGAAAGACCTCATATAGCAGAAGATGGGCACCGGAGGGCCACCAGGGGGCCCACGAGGCAGGGGGCACGCCCAGGGGGGTAGGGCGCGCCCCCCACCCTCGTGGCTGGTGGGTGGCCCCCCTCTGGTATTTCTTGCGCTCAGTATTTTTTATATATTCTGGAAATGACTTCCATGATGTTTCAGGACATTTGGAGCTGTGCAGAATAGGTCTCTACTATTTGCTCCTTTTCCTGCCCAGAATCCCAATTGCCGGCATTCTCCCTCTTCATGTAAACCTTGTAAAATAAGAGAGAATATGCATAAGTATTGTGACATAAGGTGTAATAACAGCCCACAATGCAATAAATATCGATATAAAAGCATGATGCAAAATGGACGTATCACTCGCCACCGGGAGTGATTACACTAGTAGAAAAAGGGGCTTTCGTTCGGGCCTGGCCAGCCCATTAGTCCCGGTTCTTATACGAACCGGGACCAATGGGTGCATTCGTCCAAGTTCATGAGCCCAGGTGGCCGGCCGGGGCCTCCTTGGCTTTGGTCCCGGTTCTTCTGGACCCATTTGTCCTGGTTCTAGGCACGAACCGGGACCAATGGGCCTCGCTCCTAGCCCACATCCATTGGTCCCGGTTCCAGCCACGAACCAGGACAAATGATTTGCCTATATATATAGCCCATCGCCGCCGAGCAGAGCACTCCACACTGCTTTGTTTTTTGCTGGCCGGCGAGGGGAGGGCATTTGGGTGCTCTATCTCACCTCCTATGCACATGAGGTGTTCGATGAAATGTCCGAGCCACACTAGTTAATATTTCATCTCTCGAAACTCGACCTCTGAGCTCCATTTTCCCCGAGATTTTTCTTGGTTTAGCAGTCCGTCACGTCTCGTCCCCGTCTTCACCGCCGTCGATCGCCCACGCCGATCTCGTCGCCGGCACCATCGTGGTGAGCCTCTTGTTCTTATCTTCTTTCTTAAAGAAAAAAAATTGTTACTTGAGATAGATACTTGTCTAATTTTCTTACTTTTATTATTCCTTGTTATTATATAGTGCGATGGTTCTGGTATCCGCCCCTGTCGGCCCTCGTCCTGTCTATGATTCAGATGTGGTATATATTATCTTTTTATAACTATTTGGTTCATTTGTTGTTTATGACAATTATGCCGACCAACGTGACATAGATTTTATTTATGTTGCAGGTGGTGGAACCATAAATTCCAACCGACTCTATTGTCGAGAGGTTAAATTTAGTTTAAGAAGAAAACAATTACTTGAAGGAAAAACTAAAATAATTGAGGAGGAGAAGATGATATTGGAGTTGCATGTTGCAGATATCATCGATGATCACAAGATCAAGATGGATGCAATGCGGTTAAAGATTAGAAAGATTAGAAAATATGCCATTCATACTGAGGCTTGGTATCATTATGCCGTTGGATCAATTGTAACCTTAGTTGTGATTATCATCGCATTTGTTGTTACATTGAAAAGTTTTTCATAGTTTCGATGTATGGTTTAACTAGATCCTCTGGAGAGCTATATGTTGTTCAATTTGAACTATGTATGTACTTTGGTCTTAATGTGATGATGAACTACTATTAATTTGGTCACTTATATATCCATGTTCATTTGTAGTGCTTTTCAATTTTAGGGTCTTATAGCTGAAAAATAAGTAAATGCATGAAAAATAACAAATGAAGTCAGAAAGGGTTGAAAATTGATGATGTGGCTTTGAATGGTGCATTTTGAACACAGGAAAACTATGGAGTTCAAAAAGTTCAAAAAAAATCAAATCCCTTTCTAACAAACCTGATACTTCGAAAGAGATTGTCCGTTTTGTAGACGAAGTGCATCCAGTTTTTGCCGTAAGCCTCTCTACTTTCTTGCACATGCTATGTGGGTGAAATGATAATACCATGCCAACTTTCAACCTTTTCAGAGTTCATTGGTAGTGCTTTTCAATTTCAGGGTCTTATAGCTGAAAAAAAATCAGTAAATGCATGAAAAATAACAAATGAAGTCAGAAAGGGTTGGAAATTGAGGCTGTGGCTTTGAATGGTGCATTTTGAACACGAAAAAACTATGGAGTTCAAATAAGTTCAAAATATGAAATCCCTTTGTAAAAGACGAGTTTCCGTATGAAACGCGGATAGTTCGAAAGAGATTGTCCGTTTTGTATGAAGTGCTTCCAGTTTTTGCCGTAAGCCTCTCTACTTTCTTGTACATGCTATGTGGGTGAAATGATGATACCATGCCAACATTCAACCTTTTTCAGAGTTAATTTGTAGTGCTTTTCAATTTAAGGGTCTTATAGCTGGAAAAAATCAGTAAATGCATGAAAAATAACAAATGAAGTCAGAAAGGGGTGAAAATTGATGATGTGGTTCTGAATGGTGCATTTTGAACACAGAAAAACTATGGAGTTCAAATAAGTTCAAAGGAATTAAATCCCTTTGTAACAGATGAGTTTCCGTATGAAACCCTGATACTTCGAAAGAGATTGTCCGTTTTGTACACGAAGTGCATCCAGTTTTTGCCGTCACACTATCTACTTTCTTGCACATGCTATGTGGGTGAAATGATGATACCATGCCAACTTTTAACCTTGTCAGAGTTTATTTGAAATTCTTCTCAATTTCAGGGTCTTATAGCTCAAAATAATACGTAAATGCATGAAATTTTAATAGCAAAAAGAATTATCATAAAATAAAATAAATAAGTAATTGAAAACAAAATAATATAAACTTTAATAAAATATATAAGTAGAAACAAAATAAAATAAACTTTAATAACATAAATAAAATTTATGTAACTAAAATTATCAAAGTATTTTCTGTTCAAAACATTATAAGCAACCTCTAAAATTTATGAAACTAAAATTATATAAAATTGATGCAACTAAAATTATCAAAGTATTTTCTGTTCAAAATCATTAAAAGCAAAAAGAATTTTCATAAAGAACTTTTTTATTAGAAACTTTAATAGCAAAAAGAATTATCATAAAATAAAATAAATAAGTAATTAGAAACAAAATAAAATAAAATAAATAATTATTTTGTTGTAAGTAGAAACATAACAAAAAAATAAAGAAATAAAGAAAACAAAAAAACTGGGAAAAAATTAAAAAAATTTGCCACCTACTTGGCCACCACGGCCTGAATACGACTAGAAACCCATCCATGGGCCAGGATTCAGGCCCGCAGGAGGCCCAGTAGGCCCATCAGGCATAAGAGTCACAATTAGGCCCGTAAGCCTGCAATGAAGAGGAGCTCGAGAGGGGTGCGGCAGTGGGGCTTATAAACCACTGTGCACCCCTCTCAACTAGCGAGGTGGGACTAAACTCCCACCACCACCCCGCTGTGCAAGGCCTTTGGTCCCGGTTGGTGGCACCAACCGGGACTAAAGGGGTGCATTGGTTCCGGTTTGTGGCACCAACCGGAATCAATGCCCCCCTTTAGTCTCGGTTGGCTCCACCAACCGGGACCAATGGCCGCCGCTTCCCGCCCTTTGGGCTGCTGAAAAGAGACCTTTGGTCCCGGTTGGTGGCACCAACCAGGACTAAAGGGGGCATTGGTCCCAGTTGGTGCCACGAACCGGTACCAATGCCTTGGGTATATAGGAAATACACTTAGCAGTTTCGACCATATCCATCACTTCTTCCCCCGACGCCCCTGCTCCTCCTCGTCGTCGCCGCCCGACGCCCCTGCTCCAGCTTGCTGTCGCCGCCGCCACCGACGCCGTCAGGCTGCTCGACGTCGCCGTCGCTGCCGCCACCGACGCCGTCAAGCTGCTCGCGCCCCTGCCGGCCCCGACGCGCCGCCCACCGTGCCCCGCCGCCCCCCTGTGAGCACCAGCCTGCTCCCGCACCCCTCTCCTATCCCGCGCCCCTGCGCCCCTGCCCTGCCCCGCCGGTGCCGGCCCCACCACCGTGCCCCTCCGCCCCTGCGTCGTGCTAGCTATTAGATTTTTAGATGTTTTTATATGTTTTTAGATGTTTTTAGATTCTATTTTTAGATGTTTTTACATGTTTTTAAGATTATTTTAGTTTATGTTTAGTTTGGTTTTAAGATTAGGAAAATTTCAGATATATAGTTATATTTATTTAGATGTGTAGTTAATTTAGATGTTGTAATTTGTTCATAAAATTGTGCACTTTTGTATAGAAACTTTATTTTTTTCATATGTACGAAAATGTAGAATGACAACGAAAACAAACATATAAGAAAAAACAAAGGAATAAATGAAGAAGGACCCGTGGTGAAGCAAGTCTTTTTTAAGGTAGTTCTTTGTTAAAGTGAGGGGGGACATCCGGAGCACCCCCCGGCCCTCTCGCTCGACCAAAACTCTCGAGGACACCCAAACTATAGAAAAAACGATGTAGGTCTCCTACCCCCTCCTGCCGCGCCCCTACCGATCGACAAACTCTCTTGAGGCCACCCAAATTTACCAAGTTAAAAGAGCGTTGTCGTCGAGGCCACCCCGAACCCCTGAAGTGTTGTTGAGGTCACCCCAAACCCTTGAAGCATTGCTGAGGCCACCCCAAACCCTAGAGAAGCGTCGAGGCCAGGCCACTAATATGATTCCTTATTGTGCTTAGCTAGCTAGTTCAATGTTTGCCACTAATATATCCATCTGCCATGTTTGAATAATAATTGCCATGTCGTAAATATTTGCAGAAACTATGGATCCGCACCCCTGAGACGAAGCAAAAGAAGCGGTGTTGGGGTAGATAATCGCACATGGAAGTGATGTCGTCTTGTCGTTTCTCAACGACACATGCACCGATGGTCTGGAAAGACAGGATGAAGAAGCAGGCTATGACGATGATCAAACAATGGAGGAGGAAGGACACCGTGATGACGGCTCCAGTGACCGAATGGAGGGGGAAGGACACCGTGATGACGGCTCCGGTGACCGAATGGTGGGGGAAGGACACCGTGATGACGGCTCTGGTGACCGAACGGAGTCCGGCCAGGTATATATATTAATTAATCAAGCATGTGCTGACTATAGCTAATTGATGCATTAATTGTTTTTGGTATGTACACATATTAACTCTCTTATTTTTCTTCTTTTCTAGCCCTCCAGATCGAGCAACACTTCGGTAACGAGACGAGGCCCAAACATAAAGTTGCGCGCGGATGAAAGGTACACGATCATCAAAATTGATCGTGCTGGCCAACCGATTGAACCCCTCCGGACCAAGCAAAAATTTAATGCTCAATGCGGGGTTCTAGTTAGGGACATGATCCCGATCAGCATCGAGCCATGGTTGAAGCATAAGGACAAAGACTCTCAGGTGTCTTATGTCAGCGATAGGCAGAAAGTTGATCTTTGGACCGTGCTGCAGGAAAATTTCACCTTCCCGCCAGAGTAGGATCCGGAGAATCCAGTTAAAAAGCCAATGATCAAGGCTTATGCTCTTAAAAATATGGCTGAGCTATTCAGGAGGTGGAAGAATGAGCTAAAATCAACGTTTGTCGACCAAGACAAGACTCTAGAATTCATCGGCCGATTTGAGAAGATCAAAGATTAGTGGCCCCCATTTGTCACCAAAAAGAAATCTGAGAGAGCAGCGAAGATGTCAGCGACAAACAAGAAAAATGCTACAAAGAAGAAGCATCACCATTGCACGGGGTCAGGTGGCTACCTGAAAGCCCGGCCGTTGTGGGACAAGGCTGAGAATGACCTCATTGATAAAGGGATCGAACCAAAGACGCGACGCTGTCCGGACTGTTGTAGGACTTGGTTCTTCGGGGTTGGGGGAAAATTGGACCCTGTAACAAGGAAGTGCGTTTGGACCAATGAGCAGCTAAACACACCCATCGAGAAGCTTCAGGAGTATATCGAAAAGGCATAGCAAGGGACGTTTGTTCCGGATAGAGAGAACGACAAGCTCACAGAGGTCCTCGGGAATCCTGAGCAGCCCGGACGGACACGAGGCAAGGCAGGCTCCCTTTCGTGGAAGGTTGGATTTCCCGACACAGGAGGTTACAAACGCCGGGAGAGGAAGAAGAAAAAGGAGTTGACCCAACTACAGGCGCTGCACGCAAGGGTACAAGCGCTAGAGGAACGATACGTAGTTCGTACCATGCGACCTGCCGAAGCTACCCCGCCATCTCAGCGGAGAAGTAGCGTGGATTCCATGGAGCTGCTTCGGGAGCCTGTCTTCACGACTCCTGGTAGCTACCCCTTGGATGATTTCACGGAGTCTCAGCATTGCCACCTTTTGACACAGTGGGTGGAATTGAAAGTCAAGGCGGCTGTTGGCTCTGTTGCACCTCCTGAACCTGGCGCAACTTTTCACTGTCGACCGATTCCAGAAGGATATGCTAGGATGATGGTGCATGAAATCACAGAAGGATTTGAGGACCTCCAGATTGACCACCCTACGGGTGACGGGGAGACTTGGCTGGGTTCTTGTCTGAAGACTCCATGCCTATGGCGGAAGGAGGTCATCAACCTTCCGAACTGGACGCCTCCTCCTCCTCCTCCTCCGGTGAGTTAGGGCAATCTGCCTCCTCCACCGCCACCTCCTCCAGCGAGTGATCAGGGCACTCAACCTCCTTCTCCGGTGCGTGGCGGCACTCCGCCTCCTTCTCGCCTGCGCCGGCGCGCCCGAGCAGCCACCAGCCTCCTCCCTCGCCTCGCTAGCAAGGGCGGAAGAGACCCGTCGCCGCCCCGGTTGCTCCGGCGCGTCGTAGTCCTTCTCCTCCGCCTCATAAGCAAGCACAAAAGAAGACAGCCACAGCCGCTCCGTCTGCTCCGGCGTCTAGCCGTACAGCCAGAGGTGGGAGGCAATACAGATACGATCCACCTCTCAAGCCTCTAGAGAAGTTACCGTACGGGAGGACCATGGAAGAAAACAAGAAGATCGTGGAAAAAGAAGTGAAGGACTTCTTTAAAGGGGTGAAAGCAAAGAGACATCCACCTCTGGAGGAGAAGGTAGATCCGGTGAAAGCAAAGCGCACTATCGATGCCCTGAGGAAACCACCAAAGTCTCCACCGAAAACCAACTATGAGCGCGTTACTGAAAAGGTATATCTCAAAGCGGAGCGGTCGAGAAGTACTGTCAGTGATCAAAGGTTAAAAGAACGACGAGCAGCTGGGAAAAAATTGCCCAGCTCGGCGAAGAAGCGAACCAATCGTGCCCCCCGCTCAATGTGTCTAGCGACATCGTCACTAATGATCCGGGGATGGTACCCGGTTATAGCAATCTTGGAGATTACCTGCCCGACGATGTACGTTATGATTTCTTTAAGGTGGACGAACACAGATACGAGTACGGTAAGCCTCTCGTCAAAGATGAAAAATCTCTAACAACGATGATGCAGAGATTCCATGATTGGTACATGAAAACCTGCAGAGTGTCTGGGGGGACGGATACTTTGTATCTGAGAGTTAAAGAGGAGCACGACCTCGTTGGAATTGATCTGTTGTATGTTCCATTTGAGGAGTTCTTCCAGTTCTTCAATCAAAAGGCCCTCGATAAATTAACGGTCACTTGCTACTGTCTGTAAGTACTACTTCTGTCATTAAGTCTCTATATATAGCTCAGCTCTTTCATTGCATGTATTTATAATTATCCTCACTATATTATGCATATTGAAGATCGTCGAGTGCAGAAAAGCAGAAATGTATGATATTGGGTTCATTAACACAACTCACATAGATGAATTTCAGGTTAAAAAGAGTGCCAAAGATGCCGAGGCCAACTTGCTCAAATCATTTATAATAAATCAAAACAAAGATAAAATACTCTTTCCTTACAACTTCAAGTGAGTGTTACTGTCTTGTGTATATTCGGTTCCCTTATTACTCGAGTGAGGTTACAGTAATGTAATTGATGAGTTATGCATGCGTGCGCAGCTTCCACTATATTCTCCTAGAGATTAAGCTCGAGTAGGGACTAGTAACCGTCTTAGACTCGATAGGAAAAGATCCCGAGACCTATGTGGACATGACTAAAATACTCAACAAGTAAGTTCAATCGATCATTATCGCACCATATCGGCAACTTTTTGTTCATTTCCTGATATCTCAAGTAATAATTATTTTCTTTGTCTTGCAGGGTTTGGAAAAGTTCACCGCAGAAGCTCCGGGACTGCCGAAGGAGCTGCGATATACATACCCGAAAGCAAGTACTACTCGCTAGCTAGTTCCGCGCATCTCTCGTTGATTCTAGCTACTTTCATCAATGCCATTTATAATGCTTCATTATCAGTTTGATTGACCTCTATTTCTCATAAAGTGCTTGTGGCAGGAACAAGGGAATGATTACTATGGATACTACGTGTGCGAGTTCATCTACAACGCGACTTGCAAAGATAAGCGGGGCTACTCTAAAAGACAATTTGATGTGCGTAAGCAATAATATTCACAATTTCATTTTATTACACCATCATTTCTGTTGAGTTTCATTCATATGTATGTATTAACCCCCTTCTTCAAATTAGACGTGGGAGATGCGGAATGAACTCCTACCAGAAGATCGCATGAAAGCAATTCAAGAGGAATTAGCGGGATTCTTTCTTGACCACGTCATCAATAAAGCCGGAGAATACCATGTGGAACTTGAATTCAGATGCTAGGTGATTGTAAGAGATCTTACATATTGTATATGTATGTAGCCAGTAGCGTCGGATAGATAATACGAAAAATTGTTGTTCGACCAATCTCTCGAAGAAGGAGAGGTCGATCACTTCTCTCAGTATGCATGACGAACTTCTGTACTTAATGGTTTCCTTCATTTTCTTACTAGCTAGCGTGTTGAGGGCCTCTCTATACGTATAGTACGTAGCATTGACTAAGCACGGAGATAAGAGAGGACTTCTCTATTAATTAATTAGCTACCTAACACAATATATGAAACACCTTAATTAACCATACAAAACCCCCAAATCCACCCCCATTTCAGAAAAAAAACAAAAACCCTAGCCCCTGAACAGCTGACGCATGGATGCCTATTGGTCCTGGTTGGTGCCACCAACCGGGACTAAAGGGCCTCCTTCCTAGGCTCGCAGCACCGGCCACGTGGAGGCCCATTTGTCTCGGTTCGTGTAAGAACCGAGACTAAAGCCCTAGGCATTAGTAATTACCCTTTAGTCCCGGTTCCCCAACCGGGACAGATGGGCCTTATGAACCGGGACAAATGGCCCTTTTTCTACTAGTGGTAATTCCTTCGTAGGCTTGGTGGAAGATGACGTCGTTGGATGCGATTTGTCATGTAATCAGTTCAATTAGTTAGGGCTTGATCCCTCGTATGTACTATGTTCTAAGATTGATGTTTGCTATGACTTTGCTATGCTTAATGCTTGTCACTAGGGCCTGAGTGTCATAATTTCATAACTAAACCCTCTAAGTTTTCGATAAATATATTTGAGTTCTTGATCATATCTACTAGTTATATGCACTTGTTATTGTTCTGATTCGTAGACCTCAAAGTGAAAATAATTGGGTTACTCTTGTAGGATGATTGTAATTCGTGGAGTTCATGTATTCATCATGTGTTAATGATTTTTTTCGTTTCTCTATTGAAAGGAGGCCTTAATATCTCGTAGTTTCCCTTTGGAGCCCGCTACCACATGAGGGTAGGACAAAAAATGTCATGCAAGTTCTTATCATTAGCACCTATGACTATATACGGAATACATGCCTACATTGTATTTATGAATTTGAGCTATTGTGTATCACTCTAAGGTTGTGAATTTTATATCATGAATTCCATGCAACACAAATATCCATCACTGATCCAGTGCCTACGCTTTTCTCATATTGATCTTTGCTAGTTACTACTTCTGGTACTATTACAATCATCACAAACTGCTACTGTTGTTGTTCATGTTACTATTACTACTGTTACTGCTACTATCAAAACTATCAAACTACCATGCTACTAAAAACTTTGCTGCAGAGAGATAAATTGCTAGGTGTTATTCAATTTACACATCAACTGCAAAGGTTCATAAACCTTCCATGGCTTCCTTATGTCGAATCAAAGACTGTCAGAAAGACTATCGCAATCCCCTATACTTGTGGTCAAGACCTTTTTTCGACGACGTTGCTGGGGAGTATAGCTCTATTTTTTGAGTTACTTAGGATTTATATCTGTTGAACGCTATGAGGAATCTGAATGAAAACAAAACCAAGATCGTACCCTGTAAGACGAGGGGAGGTAAGAAACTACCATCTAGCTCCGCACTTGATTCACCATCTGTTTTGAGTAGGCGACACCACCACCTGTTATTCATTCTGATATGTCACAAATAATTGATGATACTATTTATGCTATAAATGAAACTTGTGACAATGCTAGTACTCTGCTTGATGATACTGTGCCATGATTGCTCTCGGACTATAGCGCCAGAAAAGCTCCTGTCTGCTAGGACTACGTCGGTATTTCCCCAAAGAGGAAGAAATTATGTAGCACATCGACGGTAGGTATTTCTCTCAGTGAAGAAACCAAGGTTATCGATGTCAGGACCCCGACTCAATGCCACATCGATCTAGCATGTAACACCTCATATCACTTTGCGGCCTCACGCACGGTATTCCCACGGGTGTCGCCTTACCTTTGCCCGGGACCGTTTGCGCCTTTTGGCACACGTATATGACAGTGTCGCTAGCATCCATATGATAAGGAGCCCGGGCTGACATGGCTAGTCGTAAACCCAAAGTGGCACAGACTTACAGGGACAGGCATCCATGACCCAGCATCGAACGTGTCAGTCATCAGCGAGTGAATCCAGGCTGTAGCACTGGGCTAGCAGGACTCCGGTGAACCGGGCTGTAGCGGGCTAACAGGACTCCGGTATTCATCGCGTGACATTTCCCCAAAGGGACAGACACAGGAACGAAGAAGGACACATGCCGGCCAGCCTAAGTGTTCCGGAGCAGTAGCAAGCTACCAAGGCTCTGTGAAACACTAGGAGACATTTCCCGGTAAGAGAGGCTACTAAGGATAAACAACTAGATGGTCAGATCCCACACATACCAAGCATTTCAATAACATACACACAATATGCTCGATATGTGCAATACAACATGGCATCACAAAATGACTCTACGACTCAAGTAATTTATTCATTAGGCTCCGAGGAGCGAGATATTACAAACATGGGTCTCATGACCCAACACTCAGAGCATACAAGTCAAGGCACAAGCGGAAGCTATAATGTCTGAGTACAGACATCTACAAATGAAAAAGGCTGAGAAGCCTGACTATCTATCAGATCCTGCCGGGGCACAAGATCGTAGCTGAGGTAACAAGCTAAACATCGAAGACCACGCGGAAATACTAGTGAGACTGAAGTCTCTCTGCAAAAACATAAAATAGGAAAACGTGAGTACAAATGTACCCAGCAAGACTTACATCAGAACTATCTACATATGCATCATTATCAACAAAGGGATGGTGGGGTTTAACTGCAGCAAGCCAGCTTTGACTCGGTGGCTATCCTGAACTACGACTGCGAGTAACTTTTTTGAGGTGGCGCACACGAGTCCACATATTCACCATATCAATACACCACTATGGATCTGCTCCCGTCTCCCTACGAGAACGCCATCCATAGCACTCACGCTTATCTTGCGTATTTTAGAGTATCCACTTTCACTTGTCTATGAACTGATATAAGCAACCCAGAAGTCCTTTTCCGCGGACACGGCTATTCGAATAGATTAGGTTAACCCTGCAGGGGTGTACTTCTTCACACACGCTCTCACCACTTACCGCCGTTTACACGACATGTACTCGGCAACCTTCAAGCGGAAGCCCAACGTGGGTGTCGGCCACGGCCTACCTAAACACTCAAGTCTCTAGTCCAGGTTTATCGCCTATTCGGGTTCCATCCATGAGGAGATCCGGCCGGAGTTTCGCTCACAGCCCCAAACGATGTGTACAGGGTTCCGTGACACCAAACGGGCGCCCGGTTTACCCGGCCATGTGCCTACCGCATCACAGCCCACCCCTACGGTCAGCGCTGCGCACGGCCTCCAGCATACTACAAACACCAGAAACTACTTGCAACTCCTGGACAGAGGACAAGGGTGGTCAAGAAGCCGAGAGGGTCCATTGGTTTCGGGCCCAATGCGTGGTAGTAGCTGAATCATGGATCACAAACACAGAACTCAGTTCCTGGGGACGGCTGCAATGAGACAACCCACCATGTACTCCTACATGGCCTCTCACCGCTACCTTTACCAAATCGTGTTCACACACTTAGCTCACACACAGTAGGACATGTTCACACGCCTCTGATTCATCCCCGATGAATCAGACCTGACTCAACTCTAAGCAGTAGCAGGCATGACAAACAAGCATGAATGAGTAGGCACAACAGGGCTCAAACAACTCCTACTCATGCTAGTGGGTTTCATCTATTTACTGTGGCAATGACAGGTCATGCAGAGGATAAAGGGGTTCAGCTACCGCAGCAAGTAACAGATGAATCGATGTCGTCCTAATGCAGTAAAAGAGAGCAGGAGCGAGAGAGTAGGATTGTATCGGAATGAACAAGGGGGTTTTGCTTGCCTGGCACTTCTGAAGATAACATTGAGTCTTCATCAGTGTCAACGATCACATCATCGGTATGACGTCTATCGAGAGGGGACAAATACCGGCAACACAGAAGGGAACACAATCAATGCAATGCACAATATGATGCATGATCATGGCATGGAAAAATGAATGTGTCTTGGGCTAATGCAACTAGCAACAGATTAAATGAAGTTGGTTTGAATACAAGATTCAAATTCAAACTCCTTATGTGATTAAATAAATGCCCTTTAATTGATTTGTGCTAAACAGCAGCTATAAGTTGTTCTAACATGCATGAAAATGGTACAGATGGATTCCTTGCATTTTTCTGATAATTTTTCATATATAAATTATTTAATTTGGAGTTACGGTTAATTTTCTATGAGTTTTAGAAGTTTATACAATTTTCTGGATTTTCTGAATTATTTTAGAAAATGATTATCTGCGTCATCATTGCGTCATGCTGACCTCAGCAGGTCAACAGACCAGGTCCAGGTCAAACCTAACACTGGGACCCACATGTCAGTGTGATTAGCTTAACTAAAATTAATTAAAACTAATCCTAATAGTTAACAGGGCTGGGCCCCACCTGTCATTGACTCAGGAGAGTCAACCGGGGCCCACCCGTGGTCAAAGTCAAAGTCGGCTGCCGGCGTTTAGCCGCCGGCGAGCCCGACGCGGCGGCGAGAGTGGTTTTGGCCACTCCGGCGACCAAATGGGCCGCGGAGGGCATCTAGGAGGAGCTGGGGACGAGCCGAAGCTCTTGGTGGAGTCAGTTGTGCTCGGGGCGGCCGGAATCGGTGCCGGCGGCGAGCGAGGCGGCGGCCGGAGCTCGGGTGGGTGCGGGGTTAGCGCTGCGGCTTGCAAACGAGCTAGCTGCCACGCTAGCGTTACTCCACGGGTCGTTGCGAGTGCAACGGACGCACGCGCGGGGCCATTTGGTCACCGGGGCTTCGTCGGCGACGAGCCCGCGCGGCGACGGCTACGGTAAGCAAGGGGGCGGCGGCTACGGCAAGCAAACGAAGGCGGGATTAGGGGGAAGAGGACCGGGGGCTCACCACGGTCATGAAGAGATGCTCGGCGAGGTCGGGGACGGTCCGGAGCCGGCGAATTTGACGAGGATGGCCGGCGGGTCCGAGGTAGAAGACGACGGCGATGGCGGCGATGCAGGGCTTCCGGAGGGCTGTGGAACGGTGGGGAGGAAGAGGGGGTCGAGGCGGAGCTCCTGGGTGCATCGGCGAGGCTAGGGGTGGCCGGTGGCCATGGGTACGGCGACGATGACGGCGAGCTCCGCTCGGTGGTGTGCGCGGGAGGGAAGCAGAGGAGGGAACGAGGTCCAGGGGAAGAGAGGGGAGGTGCAGGGGCGAGGGGGAGTGCGTGGCGCCCTCGGGTGCCTCCAGCAGCGAGCAGGTAAGCAGGAGGTGGCCGGAGCGTGCGCGCGCGCGTCGGGCACACGCCCTCCTGCCTACTGGCAGGAGGTTGAAGACGGTGGCGACCGGGGTGGGCTGGGCCGCACAGTGCTGGACCAGCACAGGAACTGGGCCGGCCCTGGTGGGCTGCACGGGTGAGGCCAGGTAGGTACTGTCCCTTTTAATTTTTCTGTTCTGTTTCCCTTTTTATTTTATTTTGCCACTGTTTTCAAATTCAAAATAATTTCATACAGTGCCAAAACATTCTGAAATATTTTGTGTTACCTCTCTGGACTATTCCAAAAGTACATAAAACATTTCAAAGCATTTGAAAACATATTCATTATATATTATGAATATATCCCCAAATTCAAATAGATTATTGATTTAAATTCAGAGACCAAATAATTCCTTAAAAATATTCCAGAATTTTGGTTTGATATATAACTCTTGCCAAAATTCACAAAACTATTTTTAGGGCATTTTGGATTCACAGAATGCAATTTAAAGGGTGCTTGCCCTTCTTTTAATTAGATTTTGAGGGTTCCAAAATTCCTCAGTTCAGGTTTCAGAAATTTAAATATGATGCACACATGAAGCTAGGCTAGAGCAATGCCAGAAGCTAGGGATGTGACAACTCACCCCCACTAAACAAGAATCTCGTCTCGAGATTCAAGCGTAGGGTAAGGTGAAAGGGGAACGCAAACTAGCACAATCTTCACGATCCAGGGTGCACTTCAGTTGAACGTTGATTCAGTCACCATCATTGTCTTGAAGTCTTGCTCTGAGAAATCCTGTCAACATGACATGGAGGGAAGAAGGAGACTCTAGAAGGACTGATCTTTCGAAGATCGAACCACTCAGGATTAACTCCCGGAATGACATAGCAACATCTCTCGAGCTGAGAGACGAAGCACACCTCTAGAGGAATGGAGTGGAGCAGGTGACGAGGTTCACTAGGTAGACAACAATTCCACACTTAAGAGGGTGGTAAACGATTGTCCACATAGCGAGGAGTTAAGTTGCCATGATACCACGACGAAACATCCTGGAGGAGGGTGATTCGTAGATTATTATCTTAAGTGGCAAAAAAGAATTACCTTTGATATAGAGATCATTGAGACTCTCTATATCAGCCTAAGGCAAATCACAGCAATCGATTGGCGAGGGTCGGTAGAATGGCATACTCGGACTTGGATGATGTGGATTACCTTGTTGAAGACAACGTAATGGATGAATTTTGCTTATCACCGGAAATGGAAGAGACCCATGGTAGAATGGCACATTGGCGGTGCAAGCTGGGAACAAAATGCAAATGCTGGGAATGATTCTGGTAACTGGGGAAGAACCCAACAATAGAGAGTGAATTCACTGTTTGAATAGGTCATAGCATTGCCGAGGAAACTGAGAGGAATCCCAGTTTGTGCCGATGATAACACGTAGCGCTTGTGCGTGCTCTCAAGAACTTGAGCATTTCCACAATCATCAAGATTCTACCAATATCCGTGTCAAGGATCCTGGCAACACAACATACTACCATGATGAATAGCGATGGACGATGCAGATGCGAAGGAGGATAACACTTTCTCAGATTTCACCCTTGACGGGGCCAAGGAAATAAAATCTGGATGATCGACCGAGAGACATTTAGCACTCCGCTTCTAATGTTCTCCTTGATGTGCTAGTATATCCCATTCATAGATATGGTTTGATATCTAAAACATCAAGTAGAAGGTCGGACTTCGGGAACACAAAAATCCATAGGGGCAACTAGGGAGTAAATCCTACGAAATCCCTATGGGGAGGTGGCCAACTTCCTCAATCAAGATATTATAATAACAGGTCTTCCGGCTGGGTGTGTTGGCCACGACATCCACTTTACCGGTTTTCGAGGGACCAATATTATAATTCTTGGGAAATATTCCAACCATCATATCTGCCTGAGATTCAGATCTGGTTGGTGTCAGGATATTCCAGACTCATCGAGTCCAGGAAGAAAAACGGAAGTTTGCAACACGAATCGACGAGATGACGTTGCGAGATTCTCGGGAAATGAATTACGATAGCAAGCTCCAAAACATGAGCTGGTTCTGCTACAACATATGAACACGTTGTCCCAGACAAGCATGACCACAAAGTAGTCTTATAATAAAACACTACCGAGTTCAGGAGGGGGAACCATCAACGAGGGTATCGAAGTTCTTTCATAAGTCCGGATTAGCTCTTATGAAGGAACTCCTTCTCCTTGAACAAATCAATCAGTGGCTTGGTGTGCTAGGGATACATATAGATTGAAGGTTGCAAGTCTTCAAACCACAGCATTCTTCGCACGTGTGCATGACTGATTTGGAATGATTCCAAAGAAAGCAACATTGACTTTCTCGAATCCACGGCGGCAACTTGCATCAGATGCACATGAATTAAAGGAAGTCACTACCTTCATCCAAACATATGCTTCATGAGCTAGCATGAACAAATGCTTTCAAAAGTTTCCAACACTAGCTTAATGTCCAGCAAAATTATGGAGAAGACAAGGATGTTGTCAATGGGCACAACAACAATTCATCTGGGTTTCCTTTTAAAAGGAATTCCATAGTTAAGTGAACAAGTGATAGCATTGGTCAGACCTAAAAGATATAATGGTGTATGCTCGAGGGATCAACCACGAATAAGACAACATTACGAGCATCGTTGGTACTGATTTGATTTGACGATAGCCCACACTCAAATCAAAGGATTGATAAGACAATAGGTCCAGCAACTGATCACAAGGACCAATCGATGAAGATATCATCTTTCTTCAACACACACTACACAAGAATATCCCTTTGGAACGAACTAAGTCAGACAAGCTTTTATCTTCCAACTCTCCAAGTTGTTGTCTAGCTTAACCAACAAGCTCAGGGATATCTAACACCGATTCTTGGAGAGAAGGTGGTTCACAAGAAACCAACTTGATCACGAGCTCAACATAGCGGTCAGGTGACAACCCGGTAACACCTCCAAGAAGATATTTGGAAAGTCACGAACCACCGGTATGTTACTAAGCTCGAGAAGAATCTTGCTTTTGAGGGCAAGACGATATGATCAAATGAGTGAGGACTTGACAAGATCCTAACTCATCAATCGAAGGGTGCACCGAAATAAGGACTAGGTAGCACGATCAGTCTTAGAAGGATGATTCGAAAACCAACATACTAAGAATGAAATTATTATCCTTTAACTACCAAGCAACAGAGTTGCTAGCAGTATTGATTTCACACATCACAATTCATTTGTCGGTATTCCGGTTGCATCAACACGAAGACCGAGGAATGACTAATGATGGCAAGAAGTATGACTGTACCAAGAGTTCATAGGATGGTGTGCAATTCCTATAACAATCCTGATATAAAGATGGTAATACTCCAAGGTAGAACAGAACCAAAAGCTGGATTAGCAATTTGATCTGCGGAGCACAACTTCTTTGACCCAATCCTGGATATGGAAGAGGTACTGGAGTTTGTTTCTCCAAGTCATTCAGGACAGAATGGCTTGACGGACCACAAGAGTAATAGACATCGATGAACGAATGCATGCATACTCTTGACTATCAATTGATAGACGAAGGTCAGTAGACAACTAAAGAGGGACAACTCAAAGGAACATATAACTTTCTGAGTTGTGGATGCATAGACTAGTATGTCGAACCAAGTTCAACATAATTCTTCCGGATAACCCATGCAGAAAGGTAGAACTGGTAGAGTCACGATTTATGAATGGAGAACTCCTCAAGAGTACTCTAATTGTGATCTTTTGATCCAATAAACATCTACCATAAGTAGTTCATGGTATTTGGAAGAAGAAGATACCACGGACTTCAAGGACTATCGCAAAGGTTACTAATATCCTAAAGGCACTAGCAATTACTATCAATATGAAGTAGGTAGAGTGAATCTCGGGTTCAGAACCCAGGAGTAGAATACCTACTACTAAGTAGCATCACGGGATGCTTCCGAGAATAAAGGCCAGAATCTTCACACTAGGACACAAATCATGGCTAGACCACTAGATGATCCCCTAAGCACTTAGGGTCATAATAATAATTCCAACATATATGTCGAGGCAATAATTACCTCAACACACCGATTAGTGTGGTTAATCTGGCCCATGGGAACATCGGAAACAGAAGGAAGGGATTTGCAAATGCATCGGACTATTTAGAAACCTGGGATGACTCGGACAGCATAACGGCTATAATTGCTCAAAAAGATTTGAGACAATCACAAAAATGGTGGCATAACCACTCAGAAGCACAATATCAAGGTTCCGAGATCAACAATTAACATACGGAAGTAATAGGAACTGAACTGAGACTTAAATCCAACAATCTTATAAGTCTACTGATTAGTAACACGTGATCCTAATAGAAAGAAGAGGTAGCCTAGTTCTTAATGCCCGCAGGAAAGATAAGATGACTCAGATCAGAAGGGCATGAGGTATAAGGAGTAAAAAGAGCCTTACGTTCCATCCCACAATCAATTCCCTTATATAACTAAAGAATTTCTAAACTCAACTTCGACCAGTTTGGCTTGGTAATCCTACAGGCAGTCAAGCTCTGATACCAACGCTGTCAGGACCCCGACTCAATGCCACATCGATCTAGCATGTAACACCTCATATCACTTTGCGGCCTCACGCACGGTATTCCCACGGGTGTCGCCTTACCTTTGCCCGGGACCGTTTGCGCCTTTTGGCACACGTATATGACAGTGTCGCTAGCATCCATATGATAAGGAGCCCGGGCTGACATGGCTAGTCGTAAACCCAAAGTGGCACAGACTTACAGGGACAGGCATCCATGACCCAGCATCGAACGTGTCGGTCATCAGCGAGTGAATCCAGGCTGTAGCACTGGGCTAGCAGGACTCCGGTGAACCGGGCTGTAGCGGGCTAACAGGACTCCGGTATTCATAGCGTGACATTTCCCCGAAGGGACAGACACAGGAACGAAGAAGGACACATGCCGGCCAGCCTAAGTGTTCCGGAGCAGTAGCATGCTACCAAGGCTCTGTGAAACACTAGGAGACATTTCCCGGTAAGAGAGGCTACTAAGGATAAACAACTAGATGGTCAGATCCCACACATACCAAGCATTTCAATAACATACACACAATATGCTCGATATGTGCAATACAACATGGCATCACAAAATGACTCTACGACTCAAGTAATTTATTCATTAGGCTCCGAGGAGCGAGATATTACAAACATGGGTCTCATGACCCAACACTCAGAGCATACAAGTCAAGGCACAAGCGGAAGCTATAATGTCTGAGTACAGACATCTACAAATGAAAAAGGCTGAGAAGCCTGACTATCTATCAGATCCTGCCGGGGCACAAGATCGTAGCTGAGGTAACAAGCTAAACGTCGAAGACCACGCGGAAATACTAGTGAGACTGAAGTCTCTCTGCAAAAACATAAAATAGGCAAACGTGAGTACAAATGTACCCAGCAAGACTTACATCAGAACTATCTACATATGCATCATTATCAACAAAGGGATGGTGGGGTTTAACTGCAGCAAGCCAGCTTTGACTCGGTGGCTATCCTGAACTACGACTGCGAGTAACTTTTTTGAGGTGGCGCACACGAGTCCACATATTCACCATATCAATACACCACTATGGATCCGCTCCCGTCTCCCTACGAGAACGCCATCCATAGCACTCACGCTTATCTTGCGTATTTTAGAGTATCCACTTTCACTTGTCTATGAACTGATATAAGCAACCCAGAAGTCCTTTTCCGCGGACACGGCTATTCGAATAGATTAGGTTAACCCTGCAGGGGTGTACTTCTTCACACACGCTCTCACCACTTACCGCCGTTTACACGACATGTACTCGGCAACCTTCAAGCGGAAGCCCAACGTGGGTGTCGGCCACGGCCTACCTAAACACTCAAGTCTCTAGTCCAGGTTTATCGCCTATTCGGGTTCCATCCATGAGGAGATCCGGCCGGAGTTTCGCTCACAGCCCAAAACGATGTGTACAGGGTTCCGTGACACCAAACGGGCGCCCGGTTTACCCGGCCACGTGCCTACCGCATCACAGCCCACCCCTACGGTCAGCGCTGCGCACGGCCTCCAGCATACTACAAACACCAGAAACTACTTGCAACTCCTGGACAGAGGACAAGGGTGGTCAAGAAGCCGAGAGGGTCCATTGGTTTCGGGCCCAATGCGTGGTAGTAGCTGAATCATGGATCACAAACACAGAACTCAGTTCCTGGGGACGGCTGCAATGAGACAACCCACCATGTACTCCTACATGGCCTCTCACCGCTACCTTTACCAAATCGTGTTCACACACTTAGCTCACACACAGTAGGACATGTTCACACGCCTCTGATTCATCCCCGATGAATCAGACCTGACTCAACTCTAAGCAGTAGCAGGCATGACAAACAAGCATGAATGAGTAGGCACAACAGGGCTCAAACAACTCCTACTCATGCTAGTGGGTTTCATCTATTTACTGTGGCAATGACAGGTCATGCAGAGGATAAAGGGGTTCAGCTACCGCAGCAAGTAACAGATGAATCGATGTTGTCCTAATGCAGTAAAAGAGAGCAGGAGCGAGAGAGTAGGATTGTATCGGAATGAACAAGGGGGTTTTGCTTGCCTGGCACTTCTGAAGATAACATTGAGTCTTCATCAGTGTCAACGATCACATCATCGGTATCACGTCTATCGAGAGGGGACAAATACCGGCAACACAGAAGGGAACACAATCAATGCAATGCACAATATGATGCATGATCATGGCATGGAAAAATGAATGTGTCTTGGGCTAATGCAACTAGCAACAGATTAAATGAAGTTGGTTTGAATACAAGATTCAAATTCAAACTCCTTATGTGATTAAATAAATGCCCTTTAATTGATTTGTGCTAAACAGCAGCTATAAGTTGTTCTAACATGCATGAAAATGGTACAGATGGATTCCTTGAATTTTTCTGATAATTTTTCATATATAAATTATTTAATTTGGAGTTACGGTTAATTTTCTATGAGTTTTAGAAGTTTATACAATTTTCTGGATTTTCTGAATTATTTTAGAAAATGATTATCTGCGTCATCATTGCGTCATGCTGACCTCAGCAGGTCAACAGACCAGGTCCAGGTCAAACCTGACACTGGGACCCACATGTCAGTGTGATTAGCTTAACTAAAATTAATTAAAACTAATCCTAATAGTTAACAGGGCTGGGCCCCACCTGTCATTGACTCAGGAGAGTCAACCGGGGCCCACCCGTGGTCAAAGTCAAAGTCGGCTGCCGGCGTTTAGCCGCCGGCGAGCCCGACGCGGCGGGGAGAGTGGTTTTGGCCACTCCGGCGACCAAATGGGCCGTGGAGGGCATCTAGGAGGAGCTGGGGACGAGCCGAAGCTCTTGGTGGAGTCAGTTGTGCTCGGGGCGGCCGGAATCGGTGCCGGCGGCGAGCGAGGCGGCGGCCGGAGCTCGGGTGGGTGCGGGGTTAGCGCTGCGGCTTGCAAACGAGCTAGCTGCCACGCTAGCGTTACTCCACGGGTCGTTGCGAGTGCAACGGACGCACGCGCGGGGCCATTTGGTCACCGGGGCTTCGCCGGCGACGAGCCCGCGCGGCGACGGCTACGGTAAGCAAGGGGGCGGCGGCTACTGCAAGCAAACGAAGGCGGGATTAGGGGGAAGAGGACCGGGGGCTCACCACGGTCACGAAGAGATGCTCGGCGAGGTCGGGGACGGTCCGGAGCCGGCGAATTTGACGAGGATGGCCGGCGGGTCCGAGGTAGAAGACGACGGCGATGGCGGCGATGCAGGGCTTCCGGAGGGCTGTGGAACGGTGGGGAGGAAGAGGGGGTCGAGGCGGAGCTCCTGGGTGCATCGGCGAGGCTAGGGGTGGCCGGTGGCCATGGGTACGGCGACGATGACGGCGAGCTCCGCTCGGTGGTGTGCGCGGGAGGGAAGCAGAGGAGGGAACGGGGTCCAGGGGAAGAGAGGGGAGGTGCAGGGGCGAGGGGGAGTGCGTGGCGCCCTCGGGTGCCTCCAGCGGCGAGCAGGTAAGCAGGAGGTGGCCGGAGCGTGCGCGCGCGCGTCGGGCACACGCCCTCCTGCCTACTGGCAGGAGGTTGAAGACGGTGGCGACCGGGGTGGGCTGGGCCGCACAGTGCTGGACCAGCACAGGAACTGGGCCGGCCCTGGTGGGCTGCACGGGTGAGGCCAGGTAGGTACTGTCCCTTTTAATTTTTCTGTTCTGTTTCCCTTTTTATTTTATTTTGCCACTGTTTTCAAATTCAAAATAATTTCATACAGTGCCAAAACATTCTGAAATATTTTGTGTTACCTCTCTGGACTATTCCAAAAGTACATAAAACATTTCAAAGCATTTGAAAACATATTCATTATATATTATGAATATATCCCCAAATTCAAATAGATTATTGATTTAAATTCAGAGACCAAATAATTCCTTAAAAATATTCCAGAATTTTGGTTTGATATATAACTCTTGCCAAAATTCACAAAACTATTTTTAGGGCATTTTGGATTCACAGAATGCAATTTAAAGGGTGCTTGCCCTTCTTTTAATTAGATTTTGAGGGTTCCAAAATTCCTCAGTTCAGGTTTCAGAAATTTAAATATGATGCACACATGAAGCTAGGCTAGAGCAATGCCAGAAGCTAGGGATGTGACAATCGAACCAGTAGGAGAACCAAGCAACACAACATAAACAACACCTGCACACAGATAACAACACCTTGCAACCCTACGTGTTAAAGGGGTTGTCAATCCCTTTCAGGTAACGATGCCAGAGATTGTAATAAATTGAAATAATAGATCGCAAATAAAATAAAGTGCAGCAAAGTATTTTTGTATTTTTGGTTAAATAGAGCTGAATAAAAATGCAAAGGAAAAGTAGATCGCAAGCAGATATATTAGAAAAAAGACCCGGGGCCGTAGGTTTCACTAGTGGCTTGTCTCGAGAAAGATAGCAAACGGTGGGTAAAGAAATTACCGTAGGGTAATTGATAGAACCTCAAATAATTATGACAATATCTAGGCAATGATCATTACATAGGCATCAAGTCCAAGATTAGTAGACCGACTCCTGCCTGCATCTACTACTATTACTCCACACATCGATCGCTATCCAGCATGCATCTAGTGTATTAAGTTCATGGAAAAACGGAGTAATGCAATAAGAACAATGACATGATGTAGACAAGATATGTTTATCTATTGCGTAGATATAGATCCCATCTTTTTATCCTTACTAGCAACGATACATACGTGTCGGTTCCCTTTCTGTCACTGGGATAAAGCACCATAAGATCGAACCCACTACCAGGCACCTCTTCCCATTGCAAAATAAATAGATCAAGTTGGCCAAACAAAACCCAAATATCAAAGAAGAAATACAAGGCTATAAGAGATCATGCGTATAAGAGATCAAAGAAACTCAAATAACTTACATGGATATAAAAAGATATGACTGATCATAAACTCAAAGTTCATTAGATCCCAACAAATACACCGCAAAATGAGTTACATCATATGAATATCCAAGAGTCCACTGTATTGAGAATCAAGAAAGAGAGATGAAGCCATCTAGCTACTAAGTACGGACCTGAAGGTCTACAAAGAACTACTCACACATCATCGAGAGGCATTTAGGTTTGTTGTATGAGGGCAACAACTCTTATGCTTTTATACTTTAGGGCATCCTAATTTTTATTCATGCAAATATAGGAGTTATATTCTGTGTATCTTGCCATCTTTCTATCATACTATTCCGGGGACTTACTTTCTTGTAATTTTCAGTTTGCACTACTAGTGCTTCATATGATTCCGCATCTTTCACTACAAAAAAATACACTTCTGTGATGATTCGTGATTGTCACGGTAGGTCGCGTTTTTTGTCATGCATGTACATCCATGACGATTTTATGACAGAATCAAGATAGTCATACCTGTGCTGTCATAGAAGTGTTCCATGACATTACCAAAATTATCATCACGGAAGTGTGCACTTCCATGACGATAAATCGCGCGTCACGGAAGTGCTTTCGTCAAGGGTGACCGACACGTGGCATCTACCGTAACGGAACGTCGTTAAGCTATCGGGTCGGGTTTTGGATCCGATAACCCGTTAACAGCCCCGACCAATGGGGATTTTCCACGTGTAAAATCATCATTGGCTGGAGGAAACACGTGTCGGCTCATCGTTGGGACAGATGTCATCCATTCATTGGATAGAAGGCGCCTATGATACGTCGACACGTGGCATGGCCCAACAGAGGCCCATTCCTATGAAAAGGCCGGCCAGTTTGACTTGGTCAAAAGGTGGCGGGCCGTCCCATGGAAAGCCTGTTAACGGCATGTTCGCATATAGCCCATTTACAGCCCGCTAACCCAAGGCCCGTTACGCCCAATCCGAATTAGGCCCAGTAGCACCATCTGGGCCATCCAATATGATTCCAGCTCGTTTTCACTTCTGGCCCATGTATGGCCCATGACGTCTTTCGGCCCATATGAGGCCCTATGTAACTTTTGGCCTATTAACGGCCCGTGGTGAAACTGGCCCGTAATGAACAGTGTATCACTTTACACCCATTAACGGCCCGTGGTGAAACTAGGCCCGTAATGAACAGTGTATCACTTTATACCCATTAACGGCCCGTTATTCCGTTGAGCCGTTTCCAGCCCATGTTATCTTTCGGCCTTCTCAGAGCCCATTTATTCTCGGGCTCATTTCCAGCATTCGTTTACCTACGGCCCGTTACTGTCATTTTCTGCTTGTGGGCCAAATTCAGCCCGTGGTTACAATCGGCCCATTTGTGGTCCGTTAATACGTTGGGCCGTTTTCATAGAGTCATCAAATACGGCCTATTAACGATGGCCCGTTATGGTCGGCCCATTAATGGACGATTCCAACTCTAGCCCGTTTACGACCATAATGCGGCCTGTTATTGGCCCATGTTTGGCCAATCGATCATACGGCCCGTATAAGGCCCATTGATGATACGGCCCGTAGAAGGCCCATTGTTTCTACGACCCGTAGAAGGCCTACTGTTTCTACGGCCCGTAGAAGGCCCACTGTTTCTATGGCCCGTAGGAGGCCCAGTGTCACTACAGTAAATATTAGCCCATGGTTATTGTGGCCTAGTTCTAAAAAATAGGTTATTGCAGCCACTAGCAAACCACGGAAAAAGAACTACACTGACTACAAGCAAACAAATAAACAAGACAACAAGGAAATAAATAAGCAAGCAACTTATGCTAGACTATCACGGCTATTACATATACTACATCCACTGGGCATCAAAGTTCGCCACCAGTGCAAATATAGGGAACAAAGCAGGATATAAATGCCGCAGCAAAACAAGTCTAGAACTGAAACCACTTCAGAAGAGTTCAAGAAACAATATCCTGGGTACCCATAATGCTGGCAAGATGCTTAGCAAGCTTATTAACTTTCTCTTGTTTGACGCATAAATCCTCCAGCGCTTGCTGTTGCACAAGAAAGTACGCATCTGAATTCTGCAGGGACTTCCTCAGTCCTTCGGCTTCTTGCCGCAGCACAGCTGACTGATGCCTTTCAGCTTGTCACTGAGACTGAAGAAGCCGAAGTTCAGGCAGCAAGTTCGAAGAGCTTGTGCCAGCAGTACTGGCCAGTAACTCGAACACTACATCAACGCAGGATTTTGGGGTTTTCTCACTGTCTACAAGATCGTTTTTATCACCTTTCTTGGAGACCCACAGGGTTGTCTCACTATCTTGAACCTTATCTGCATTACTTTCTCTACCATTGCATAGTGGGGTGCTCTTCTCCAATATTCTGTTTGCATACTACAAGAGAAACAAGCAGACACATCACAGGTTTAGCTTGTAGTATATGAAACTCATTTTGGTAAACCGGTTCAGTAGTAAGGTGGACAGGATAACAGCATGAAATAAACATATATCTATGTACTATGGTCACTGTATTTTTCATATCATTCTAGTTTATGTTCCCTAATCAAGATAGAGACACAGTTCAACTCATATATTTTGAAGACACAGCAGCATAGAAAGAATATAAGTGTGAGAAACTACACAGCATTGGCAGCACTTGTAATGTGCATCACATGAGAACATAATTGTTTATACAACTTAAACTAAAATCAACATAGAGCAAGAAGTTAGAACGACAATCCAGTTAAAGAAATAGGTTTAAAACATACTTGTTGCGCCATTGGAGTTTCAATTGGATCCTTCAAATTCGAAAGTAGTTGGTATGAGTAAATACAGTGATGCAACAGCAAAGGAGTATGGACCATAGCTACGGAATCTGACCTGCGAACAGTTGCTCTTCTACTTTAAAGGTGGAGTTTGGGTTAGCTGTGGTGGTCTTCGTGCTTTGGGCACTGCAGTAGCTTTACAAACTACTCGTGTGGGGGTACTCTGTGGTGGACATGGTGCTTTGTCAACTATAAGTGGGTTACTATCCGCTGGGGTTGCGGTTAGATGGGTTGTAGCTGGTTCTCTGCCCAACGGTGTAAGTGTGCAATCCGGAAGAGTCTCGATTATGTGTGGTGGGGCTAGTTTGTGGGCCAGTACAACCATGGTCCTATCTGCATCGACGGGTAGCACTGTCTTTTGTGAAGAACGGGTTTTTGCTCCCTTAGATACTGCCATCACCCCCTCCAATTCAAATGGCTGATAAAAAAGAAAAAAATTGAACGTACAGACATTGTATGATAGACAAATGTGGTAATTCACATATATGTTGTCTAACCAAACAGGACATCATGACACAATTTCACATATATGATGCCTAACTAAACAGGATAGCATGACACAGTTTCAGATATATGATGGATAACATAACAGGATGTAATGGCATAATTCAACATATGATGAGTACCTAAACAGGATGACATGACAAAACTATATGATGTCTTTCTAAAATAGGTTGAGATGAAATAATTCACATATATGTTGTCTAAGTATACAATATGGCATGATATAATTGACATAATTGATTCATATACAGGATGGCATGATATAATTGACATAATTGATTCATATACTAAGCAGCTGGCACTCGCATGTATGATCTCTAAACTAAGCTGATAGAATTCAATATTGTGCATATGATGTCTAAACTAAGCAATGCAAGACACCATATGCATCATATAAGAAATATAAATATTGCAACTTATAACATACACCTCAGGTGGGATATAGGACTGGTCATCTGTCTCTGGATCCTCCTCTGAGGAGCTCCCTGTAACCATCGACATATATGCTTCAACAGGTACCATTGCCTGCTCTGGAGACCTTGTTTTCACTCCAGATTTTTCCATAACCGGCTCCAATGGCTGATACACATGAAGAGTAGTTTAATATACATAGATTGTCGACAAATGGAATACGTAATGAAAAAAAAGATGGCATGAGATAATTCACATATATGATGCCTGGCTCCATGGCGGTGCATAATTCACATATATGATAACTGGCTGAAAAACATGGCATTGCATAATTCACATATCTGATATAGAAATCAAATAGGAGGCATTCACACAAAGCATGTCTAATCTAAGCAGATGGCATGACAATGCAAGACACCATATGCATGATATGAGCAATATAACCCAGCTAAGTTAGAGCATGCACCTCAGGGGGGGGAATACGGCTGGTCATCTCTCTCTCTGAATCCTCCTCTGAGGAGCTATCTGTAACTAGTAAGAAATCTGCATCGACAGGTAGCACTGACTACTCAGAAGACCTTGTTTTCACTCCAAATTTTCCCATGACTGACTCAAATGGCTAATGCACAGGAAGAGTAGATGAATGTATAAACATTGTTGACGAATGGAATACACTATGGAAAAAATATGGCACAATACAATTCATATATACGATGACTAGCTAAACAGGATGGCAATGGATGATTCACGTATATGATGCCTCGCTAAAGAAGATGCCATTGCATAATTCCCGTATACTCCCTCTGTTCCTAAATATTTATCTTTTTAGAGATTTCAAATTTACTACCACATACGGATGTATATAGACATATTTTAGAGTGTAGATTCACTCATTTTGTTCCGTATGTAGTCACTTGTTGAAATCTCTAAAAAGACAAATATTTAGGAATGGTGGGAGTATGATATAGAAACCAACCAGGTGGCATTCGCACAAAGCAAATCTAAACTAAGCTGATGACATATAAGATTTATAATGTAAGCAATGCAAGGCGCCATATGCATGATATGACCAACAGCAGCATGCCAGGTTAGAGCAAACACCTCAGGTGGTAAACAGGCATGGTCGGCTCCTTCTGAATCTCCATCTGAACAGTTATCTTCCTCTAGAATACAATCTGGAAATGCAGGAGGGGGGCACTTAGCCCACCATGGACCGGCGTCTGCATGACATTATATTCGCACGCAACGGTCTTCTCTTTTTCTCTACATGTTCAGTACAATTGTGTAAAATATCTGACATGCATAATAAAAAATAGTTAGATTTTGTAAGGCCTAAGGGGTGCATGCAAAATCAAGAGTGATGGTAGCAAACGAGTGGATGGATCCAAAACTAATGATAGCAGGTAGATTATAGCTTCAGTTTAAAAATATAGACAATGGATCATCTATTGTTTGTTTCCCACCCAACGTGAACCACATAGAAGACCCCAGATGAACCAGATAGTAGATAGATGCTATTCGTTGCTGGCTCGATATGAGACCCATGGGCAATACAAAACTCAAGATTGAACGGTAAAGTAGCAGGTAATAATAACCGATGTATAACGTAAGCAAACACGAAAGACTGCGACCTCTCTTCCGGAACTGTGTAGTCCTCAAGTTCATCTGCTCAGTCGATGATGGTAATGCAGTTGGCGTGGCTGGCGACAACAGGGAAGATGATTTGAGGTGGCGAAAGGAAGTCTGCAGGGGGATCTCTGCTATAGTGAACGCTTCTGTCGATGGTGCACCTTAGGTGGGGTGGATGACGGCACGGCAGGAGCAGGACATAACACACAGAGTTTTCTTTGACGCCTATCTGAAAATGAAGTAAATCTATAAGGACTCCTTAGAATTGGAGGATTCTATAAACACAGGGACAGGAAATACACAGGAATAGGATAGGAATGCACGTGCAAAACAGAGCATTTGGAAACATAGGATTTCAGTCAACCTGGGTGTTTGGCTCACATGAATTGGAAGAACAGAGGAATGGAGAAACAAAGTGATGCGGCAAGTGTACAACCTCTTTGGCATAGCCTTGTGGACCTCAGCATCATTGGGTTTGACGTGGAGTATGGTGATGATGCTGGTGTGACTGTCGGAGGCGGGTAAGAAGATCCGAGGCCTATGGAAACGGCGCCGAGGGTACTGCTCCGCTGTGATGGATGGTTCCGTCGTTGGAGCAGCTCTGCTAAGGTGTACGGCGACGAGGCTGAAGCATGACAAGACAAACAACGTTAATCTGAAGTGGGACCCTAATATCATCTGCAATAGATGATGCAAAATACATCACCAACAAGTGCTAGATGTAAAACGCATCAGCCGCGCCACGGCCGCTCCGACAGATGCTGTAAGTACTGTTCACTCTGAACTTAACTGAAGAAAATGAACTTCACAGTCGAAATTGAATTTTACTATCGAAGCTGATTGAACTAGTAACAGAGCATTGCAATAGATGTTGAGGCCGTTCGAGCACTTGTAGCAGAGAAGCAGTGATCTAAATCAGCAGACGCTCGAGCAGGGAACGCACTAGCAGAGAGCAAGTCGCGCAGTAGCACCACGAGCGAGTGCTAAAGCAGCAACTCCTGTAGGTGCCCGAGGTCGTGCAGTAGCAGCAGCAGCGCAAGCGAGAGCAAGAGCAGGGAAGTAGCACGAACGAAAGCAGGAGCAGTGCAGCAGCGCGACCGACAACAAGAACAGAGCCGCAGCGCGAGTGAGAGCCGGAGCAGCTGCAGCTAGTGCTGTTGTGGAAGTCGCCGCCGATGAAGCAACGACATGGGGGAGAGACACTGTGGATGATGTGGCCGGCGACGGCGTCGTCGATGGGGACACGCCATTCAAAGTGCAACTATCCCTAGGTGGTTTTGGTAATTCATAACAACATATAGCTCATTGAGCTAATTCTATTCCAAGATGATCATTTCATGAAAGCTCAATGATTGGCATGGCATGGATGGTGAAAGTGGAACCCTCAAAATGCAAAGGACAAAGGATTGGCTCTAGCTCATATGCTCAAGACTCTTCATTTTACATTTTAGTGATCCAAGATCACATTGAGTCTTTAGGAAAAGCCAATACTATCAAGGAGGGATGAGGTGTTGCTTAATGAGCCTCTTGCTTCATGTGCTTAATGATATGCTCCAAAACCCTCAACTACTTTCCCATATCCACATTTGACCTAAACCCAAAGCCAAACTCGGCCCTACCGATTCTTTCAATCCGGCGCCACCGAGTTTCACTTGTCATAGCCATTGCCAAACCCTAAGCAAATCGGTTCTACCGATAGGGATCTCGGTCTCACCGAGATGGGATTGCAATTTCTCTATTTCCTTTTCGTAACTTTTTGGTCTCACCGAAAGAGCGGATCGGTCCCACCGGGATTGCAATGCAAACTCTCTGTTTCCTTTTTGTAACTTTTCGGTCTCACCGAAAGAGCAAATCGGTCCCACCGAGTTTGCCTGACCAACTCTCTGGTTAGCTAACTACCAAAATCGGTCTCACCGAGTTTGTGTAATCGGTCTCACCGAGATTACGTTATGCCCTAACCCTAACCATATCGGTCCTACCGAGTTGCATGTTTGTCCCACCGAAAATCTCTAACGGTCACTAGGTTTACTATTTCGGTCCGACCGAGTTTGTTGATTCTGTCCCACCAAGATTGGTAAATTGTGTGTAACGGTTGGATTTTGTGTGGAGGCTATATATACCCCTCCACCTCCTCTTCATTCGTGGAGAGAGCCATCGGAACACATCTACACTTCCAACTCATATGTTCTGAGAGAGAACCACCTACTCATGTGTTGAGGCCAAGATATTCCATTCCTACCATATGAATCTTGATCTCTAGCCTTCCCCAAGTTGCTTTCCACTCAAATCTTCTTTCCACCAAATCCAAATCCTGGGAGAGAGAGTTGAGTGTTGGGGAGACTATCATTTGAAGCACAAGAGCAAGGAGTTCATCATCAACACACCATTTCACTAGTAGAAAACAGGGCTATGGTCCAGTCCGGCTCAGCCCATTAGTCCTGGTTCAGTCTAGAACCGGGACTAATGTGAGCATTGGTCCCGGTTCGTGCGGCTAAGGCATTAGTCCCGGTTCATCTAGACCTTTTGGTCCCGGTTGGTGGGATGAACCGGGACCAATGGGCCTCGCTCCTGGCCCACAATCATTGGTCCCGGTTCGTGCCACAAACCGGGACTAAAGATTAGACCTTTAGTCCCGGTTTGAGGCACGAATCGGGACTAATGGGGATGAGACCTTTAGTCCCAGTTCGTGCCACGAACCGGTACTAAAGGTCCCATTTTCAAACTATACCCCCCCCTGTGGATCGCCTTTTCAGTATTAAAAAAAATAAAAGAAAATGATGGAAATGTCAAAAAAAATAAAAGAAAATAAGTTTCACATGTGATATGTGGTCTAGCTGTTGGGAAAATTTACAAATATGAATTTCGACTTTATTTACAAAATCTCTCTGGAATTTGTAAAATGGGCATAACTTTTGCATACGAACTCGGATGAAAAAGTTTTTTATATGAAAAATCATCTACTTGAAAAGTTACATCGGATGGAGACTGCCTACGGCCTGTTTGCAAATCTCTAGAATCCTCAAATTCCAAAAGGAAAAAAAGTTATGCTCAAATTTCAGTTTTTTAAAATTTTCAGTAAATCTGGTCAAACTATGGTCAAACTACTTATTCAAGAAGTATTAGTGTTACTAAATGATTATTCAAGAATATTAGTGTTATTAAATAATTACTTCACCTTTTTTGAATTTTGGTCAAATCTGGTCAAACTATGGTCAAACTGTGGTCAAACAATGGTCAAACTACTTATTCAAAAATATTAGTGTTACTAAAAAATTATTGTTTTTTAGAACAATAGTTTTAAACTCAGATAGTGAAATATGTGACTTCATGCTCAAGCTAAATTCCTGAGGGTTAATAGGATTGACATCTTACTATTGTCAGGAAAACAACAAGTGCAGACTTGGAAACGAGGGAGAATAGAACCCGGAAGTTAAGCGTGCTCAGGCTGGAGTAGTGAGAGGATGGGTGACCGTTCGAAGTGAGATGATTTGGAATGATGAGGGGTGATTAGAGATTAAATTGAGCAGTGATGAGGGGTGATTAGAGATTAGAGGTTAAAAAAATTCAGAAATTTGAAAATAAAAAAAAAATCAAAAAAATTCAAAAAAATTCTAAAAAAATTCAAAAAAAATTGCAAAAAAAATCAGGAAATTTCCTTTAGTACCGGTTGGTGTTACCAACCGGGACTAAAGGTGGACCGGCCACATGGAGGGCCTTTAGTCCCGGTTCTGGATTGAACCGGGACTAAAGGGTCAGGGCATTAGTACTGACACTTTAGTCCCGGTTCCAGAACCGGGAGTAAAGGCCCTTACGAACCGGGACTAAAGGCCCTTTTTCTACCAGTGTTTGTTACTTCTTGGAGAGTGGTGTCTCCTAGATTGGCTAGGTGTCACTTGGGAGCCTCCGACAAGATTGTGGAGTTGAACCAAGGAGTTCGTAAGGGCAAGGAGATCGCCAACTTCGTGAAGATCTACCGCTAGTGAGGCAAGTCCTTCGTGGGCGATGGCCATGGTGGGATAGACAAGGTTGCTTCTTCGTGGACCCTTCGTGGGTGAGCCCTCCGTGGACTCGCGCAACTGTTACCCCTCGTGGGTTGAAGTCTCCATCAACGTGGATGTAGGATAGCACCACCTATCCGAACCACGGGAAAAACATCCGTGTCTCCAATTGCGTTCGGATTCTCCAAACCCTGCCCTTTACATTCTTGCAAGTTGCATGCTTTTCTTTCCGCTACCAATATACTCTTTGCATGCTTGCTTGAATTGTGTGATGATTGCTTGACTTGTCCTAAAATAGCTAAAATCTGCCAAGAACTAAAATTGGGAAAAGGTTAAGTTTTTATTTGGTCAAGTAGTCTAATCACCACCCCTCTAGACATACTTTCGATCCAACAAGTGGTATCAGAGCTTTGGTCTCCATTTGCTTTGATTTCCATAGCTTTTGGTGGTCATAGCCTTGGTTTCACAACCTAGGAGAGTATGGCGTCTAGCGAGGGAAATTATCACCGTAGAGGTCCTTACTTTGATGGTACTAATTTTGCTAGTTGGAAGCATAAAATGAAAATGCATATTCTTGGACATAACCCCGCCGTTTGGGATATTGTGTGCGTTGGTTTGCAAGGTGACTTCTTTGATGGGAGAGAATCAAACCGTGAAGCTACCGCGGATGAGTTGAAGATGTTGCAATACAATGCTCAAGCTTGTGATATTATCTTCAACGGATTGTGCCCCGAAGAATTCAACAAAATCAGCCGTCTTGAGAATGCAAAGGAAATTTGGGACACTTTGATTGATATGCACGAAGGTACCGACTCCGTCAAGGAATCCAAATTGGATGTGCTTCAAAGTCAACTTGACAAGTTCAAAATGAAGGATGGTGAAGGTGTCGCTGAAATGTACTCTAGGCTTGCTCTCATCACAAATGAGATTGCCGGCTTAGGAAGTGAAGAGATGACCGATAGATTCATCATCAAGAAGATTCTAAGAGCCTTGGATGGAAAATATGATACCGTGTGCACATTGATCCAAATGATGCCCAATTACAAAGATCTCAAGCCAACGGAGGTAATTGGAAGAATTGTTGCTCATGAGATGTCACTTAAGGATAAAGAGGAACTTCACAACAAATCAAGTGGTGCCTACAAAGCCTCATGTGAAGCCCCTACATCATCAAGTGAGAAACAAAACTTCAATGAAGAATTGAGCTTAATGGTGAAAAACTTCAACAAGTTCTACAAGAGTAGAAGCAAAGATAGAAGCTCCAAGTCAAGGTCCTACAATGACAAAAGATCTTCTAGTCGAGAGCGAAACTGCTACAATTGTGGAAGACCCGGACACTATTCCAATGAGTGTACGGCTCCCTACAAGAGAAGAGAAGACTCTCCAAAAAGAAGAAGCAAAAGAGAAGAATCACCACCAAGAGAGAGAAGGAGTAGAGATGATCGTTATGAACGAAGATACTCACGGAGAAGCAAGGATTCGGAAAGGAAGGAAAAATCATCAAGGAGCTACACAAAACGAAGACATCAAGCTCATGTTGGTGAATGGGTATCCGGCTCCGACTCCGACAACCACTCCGAGAGAAGTTATCACTCCGATTCCGAATATACTCAAGATGAAGGTGTTGCCGGTCTAGCACTTGTGTCAACCAACTCCTACGACATATTTGACTCACCAAATGAAGGAATTGGAAGATGCTTCATGGCCAAAGGTCCTAAGGTAACACACCCCGAGTATGTTGATTTTAATAGTGATGAAGATGACTTGTTAGGTGATGATGATTTACTTGTTGACAACTCTAGTGATGAATACTATGATGAAACGTCAATTAATCATGCTAATCAAGATAAAACGAATGACAATGATAAGGAGAAGATTGAGGCTCTAACTAAAGAACTAAACACTCTTAAGTTAGCTCATGAAACTATCTTCGAAGATCATCGAGAACTTTTAAGAGCTCATGAGAAGTTACGCTTTGAAAAGCTCAATCTTGAGCAAGAGCATGAGTTTTTAAAGGCAATCAATGATGATCTCCGCAAGAAAAGTTCTTCTTACATTGCCAAGCGTTTACTCTTATCCACTTACATGCCTCAAGTCAAGTCTAGTAACAAGAACAAGAAAGATTCTTCCTCTAGTAGTAACAATGATCATGCTAAATCCAATATTGTTGCTTCTAGTAGTTCTCTTGATTCCACTAATGATTCTCTTAGCCAAGTTACACTTGAGCAAGAAAATAGCTTATTGAAGGGAATTATAGAGAAAGGAGTGTACAAAAGCCTTGCCGGGAGTAAGCAATTCGAGGAAATTGTGCGCAAGCAAGGAAGGCACCGGAAGAATCAAGGTGTTGGTTTTGAACGAAAGTTCAATGCCAATGGAGTTGAGTGGGAAGAAGATCAATACCCCAAGACAAAGTTTGTTCCTCAACAAGAGAAGTATGACCTACTTCCTTCAAGGGGACACAAGCTCAAGATGATCTTCCACCACAAGACTACAAGCAAAAAGGCAAGGACAAGCTTCAAGAGGAAATTGATGCATTTGAAGAAGCTCCTAAGACCTTAGTCAAGTGGATTCCCAAGACCACTTCAAGTTCCACTTCATCAAGTACGACTACAACTCCAAGGATTCCCATCAAGATGGTGTGGATCCAAAAGAAGAAGAACTAGAGAGTTCTTGAGGGTGACTCCGCCAACATACTTCACTCTTATCATTTTGGCAAGAACAAGTGCAATCAACTTCCACATCTTGCACTAGTTCAAGGAGTCACAAACCCTCTTGTTGGTAAGACAAGGGACAAGGTAACCTAAAAGTTTTCATGGACATCATCTTGTGTGTGCATCACTCTATGTCTATGGATATCCTTGTTTGTTCCTTGTGGGACTAACCCATGTAGGTATTGAAAGTGCAATTCACTCAAATGGATAGCTCCAAGTGATCTACATCAACATTGAGCATCCACATCTTCAACATCTACATGAAGTCATCATCGACAAAACCCAAGGTTAGTTCATCCCTCTTAGGGGGGATATCACATCTAGGGGGAGCTTTACTCTAAGACTTGAGCTAAAGCAACTCTAAAGATGTGAACACAACAATGCTTTATGTAAAAGTGGTAACCCCACTTGAGCTTAAACGATGAGTATGACCTATGATCAAGTGTTCTCACTTGACTCCTAAGTCAATATACTCATATATAGATGACCTAGTCATCGCCAATTGCTTGATAGATGCTAGAATTGGTTGTGCATGCTTTGTCACATATTTCAATTGCCATTTTATTGTGTGAGCATGTTGGTTGCATATTTTACTCATTCGAGGACATCCACTTGTTGTTTTGATTGTTTGGTTTTATTTCCTTTTGCCAAGTGGATGGACAAGAATGCCTAAGAACCTCCTCTAGCTATCTATGCTTTTCTCGTCTCAAACTCTATTCATGCTACATCACAAAATTTGATCAAGTCAGATTCGAACCACTCTGTGTGAGGAGCACTCGGAGTCCCCGATTCGTCATAGACTTAAACTTCCAAAACCTCTTTGTGATTCTCGGTCTGACCGATATCCTACTTTCGGTCCTACCGAGATCATTAAGTTGATCTGAATTTTCGATCTCGGTGCAACCGATTTGAACCATTCGGTCACACCGAGTTGCAATAACTGTATACAGTTTTGCATCTCGGTGCCACCGAGTTGTTCCACTCGGTCACACCGACAGGGTCGGGCTATATATAGTCACGGGCAAAAATTTGGAAATTTCTCCGAACCCCTTCGCCCGCGCGATAGCTCGCTCTGCCAACGTGGTCTCCGGATCGTCTCCTCGCCGCCAGCCGCCTCCAGTCGCTGGTCTCCATCGCCGTCAACGGAATTCAACCCCGCCGTTGCCGCCGTAGCGAGTCTCCGCCGAACTAGGGTATGGACTCGATCTTTGTGCTATCCCCAATCTGATTCCTAGCACATTGTGATCTTATAGTTTCTAGCCACGATTCAAACACTCCTATCCAGTCAATACGTTCGTAGAATAGGATTGATTCGAAAATTTTAGGGTTAGGTTTCCGCCGAAACCATCTCAGACCCACCGAGTTGAAAAACTCGGTCCCACCGATTTGGCTCATGCCATTGCACAAGTGAGACTCGGTCTGACCGAGAATTACTAATCGGTGTGACCGATTTTGGAACTTTGTGAAACCCTAGCAGTCTCGGTGCCACCGAACTGTGACTCGGTCTGACCGAGTTCACTAGTTTAAGTTCCAAAACTACTTCGGTATCACCGAGTTAAAAAATCGGTAGATCCGAAATGATTATTGTGGGAAACTAAAACTAAGATTTTGAATCATTCTTTTGCAAAAATCTCTGTATTTTGTGATTCTCATCTACTCTACCTCATCTATAGAGTCTTCACAGGGTCAGCAGTCAGCTTTTACATCATGTCTGATCAAAGCGACAGCCAGAATGTGTCAGAACAGCAAGTGCACATGAGTGAGGGCACTAGTCCCTCCAGTTCTTCAGGTGAAGGCAGCAGGAGCACCCCAAGCAATCTGCCAAAAGCTGCCACCAGACAAAGGAAGAAGAGAACCTCAGACTCAGAGGATGAGGACAATGTGGCAGAAGAGGAAGCAACTTCCAAGAGAGTTGTGCTCAAGAAGGAATATGGCCCAGCACAGAGCACAAAGCCAGGGATGAAAATCAAAAGGCCAGCAGGTAGACAGCCTATGCCAAAGGCCAGAGCCTCAACTCAGATTCCTGAAAAGCCTGAACCCAATGAGGCTGCTGCATAAGGGAAGAAGAGGAAGGAGAGGATCAAAAAGACCACTACTAGAGTGCTTGGGAGATCCTCAATCATGAGAGACTCTGAAGAGGAAGAGGAAGAATAGGTTGCTGCACCAGCACCTAAGGCACCTAAGCTTATGGGTGATGCTATCAGGACAGGGGCTGCTGTATCAAAGCCCAAAGAAGCACCCAAAGCTGCCTCCAAGCCCAAGTCAGCTCCAAAGAGGAATACAAGGAGCATACCAGCTGCTGAGAAGAACAAGGCCCCAGTGCCTGACATTGCTGAGGAAGAAGAAGGTCAAGTGCTCAGGAAGCTTAAGCCCAAGATCCTAGACCACAATGATGCTCATCCTATGGCTGAGGACATGAAAATCAGAAGAGATTCAGGGCTCAGGAAGTGGAGAGAAGCATATCCATATGCTTCAAGGAGAAGAACTGTTGTTGACTACAGGTTCCACACAAAGGAACAACAGGACTTGTATGAGACAGTTTTGCTTGATAAGAAGCCCATTGTTTGTGACATGAGATGGGTTGATTAGGAGTACATCAAGGACAATGAAGAGCACTATCCTAGAGTGCAAGACAACTTCAAAGCTTGTGGAGTAGCAGACTTTGTTGGGCAGAAGCTCACAAAGTGGAATGAAGAGTTGATCATGCAGTTCTACTCCACAGCATACTTCTATCCAGATGGCAGGATAGTGTGGATGTCTGAAGGCACTAGATACCAATCTACAGTTGCTGAATGGGCTCAGCTGATCAATGCCCCAGAAGAGCAGGAAGATGACTTGGATATCTATGCCAAGAAGAAGATGGATCACAATTCCATGTCAAACATGTACAAGGAGATCCCAAATGAAGCTCTTGAAACTTTCAAGTTTGGCTCAGTGCATTATCTTCTGTCAGGGCTGCCAACTATCAACTGGATCCTAAGGCACACTCTGTTGCCCAAGTCAGGTGATCACAAGATGATCAGAGGCCATGCAATAAATTTGCTTCATATATTTGATGTGCCACAGAAGTTCAAGGTGATGAGCCTCATGGTAGAGACCATTAAGAGGACAGAAGCTGATCAGAAGAGGAGTTGTGGATATGCCCCACAAATTCAGGAGTTAATTAACTCAAAGATGGGCACAGGCACATACTTGTTGGACAAGGAACATTTCCCTATTCATCCAGATTTTGAAGACAATCAAGTTGTGATGAATGAGAATGAACCATCATCTGCACAAGCACAAGCAAAGAAGGAGAAGGCAAGGAAGGAGAAAGCTGCCAAGATGCCAACTCAAGAGGAGGCATCTAAGTATTTCTTGAAAAACAAACAAGAGCAGCTTGGTTACTTGATTGCATCCACACTGAGGACTGAGAAAGGACTGGCCAGCCTCACTCAGAATCAGCAGAGCTTAGAGAGGATCATAGAACAAAAGTTCTATGACATGGATGTCAAAGTAACAGAGATTCAGTCTGCAGTGGAGCAACTTCAAGATGACATGCAGGAGAGGAGAGGGAAGACTACAACTGATGCATTTGCCAGAGTGCCACGAGCTCCGAGGTCGACTGCAGTGCCAGTTCCTGACACCAGAGCCACCACCTCAGCTCCAGCTACAGCACCTGCCCAACCAGCTCCAGCATCTACTTCAGCGTCAACTCCAACCACGTCTACAGAAGGCTTCGTCATTGGAGTGATCCAGACTCCACCACCACCAGAAGATCAAGCCTGAGAGTCGATCTAGCACTATGCATTTTCTAGGAACTTTTTGGTAACTTGTTGCCAAAGGGGGAGAAAAATGTATAGATCATAGGCTTCAAGAGAGAGAGTGTTGCTTTTATTCTCTCTTGCTTTATTTGGTGGTTTTTCAAACTTTGTTTGCTTTTGGTTGAGATACTTTGATATGCTTGTGAGACATTGATGATCATGTGTTTGATCATAAGCTACACTTATGCATGCTTGATATATCCTATCTATCTTATGTGATCATTCACTTTCTTGGTGATGAGTGCATGTATTTCATTCTTATCATTTTGAGCGCTCCACCAAGATGTATGTGACATGGAAGAGTAACCCATGATTCTAACTCTTTGTGCATTTGTAGTCCAAAGCAAATTTTAAATATGCACAAATTTAGGGGGAGCTCTCACTTACCACATACTTCTCAAAGCAACGATATATTTCATTCTTATTATTATTTGTCGAAGCTTTGATCTATATGTTGTCATCAATTACCAAAAAGGGGGAGATTGAAAGTGCAACTATCCCTAGGTGGTTTTGGTAATTCATAACAACATATAGCTCATTGAGCTAATGCTATTCCAAGATGATCATTTCAGGAAAGCTCAATGATTGGCATGGCATGGATGGTGAAAGTGGAACCCTCAAAATGCTAAGGACAAAGGATTGGCTCTAGCTCATATGCTCAAGACTCTTCATTTTACATTGTAGTGATCCAAGATCACATTGAGTCTTTAGGAAAAGCCAATACTATCAAGGAGGGATGAGGTGTTGCTGAATGAGCCTCTTGCTTCATGTGCTTAATGATATGCTCCAAAACCCTCAACTACTTTCCCATATCCACATTTGACCTAAACCCAAAGCCAAACTCGGCCCTACCGATTCTTTCAATCCGGCGCCACCGACTTTCACTTGTCATAGCCATTGCCAAACCCTAAGCAAACCGGTTCTACCGATAGGGATCTCGGTCTCACCGAGATGGGATTGCAATTTCTCTGTTTCCTTTTCGTAACTTTTCGGTCTCACCGAAAGAGCGGATCGGTCCCACCGAGATTGCAATGTAAACTCTCTGTTTCCTTTTTGTAACATTTCGGTCTCACCGAAAGAGCAAATCGGTCCCACCGAGTTTGCCTGACCAACTCTCTGGTTAGCTTATTACCAAAATCGGTCTCACCGAGTTTGTGTAATCGGTCTCACCGAGATTACGTTATGCCCTAACCCTAACCATATCGGTCCTACCGAGTTGCATGTCAGTCCCACCGAAAATCTCTAACGGTCACTAGGTTTACTATTTCGGTCCGACCGAGTTTGTTGATTCGGTCCCACCGAGATTGGTAAATTGTGTGTAACGGTTGGATTTTGTGTGGAGGCTATATATACCCCTCCACCTCCTCTTCACTCGTGGAGAGAGCCATCAGAACACATCTACACTTCCAACTCATATGTTCTGAGAGAGAACCACCTACTCATGTGTTGAGGCCAAGATATTCCATTCCTACCATATGAATCTTGATCTCTAGCCTTCCCCAAGTTGCTTTCCACTCAAATCTTCTTTCCACCAAATCCAAATCCTGTGAGAGAGAGTTGAGTGTTGGGGAGACTATCATTTGAAGCACAAGAGCAAGGAGTTCATCATCAACACACCATTTGTTACTTCTTGGAGAGTGGTGTCTCCTAGATTGGCTAGGTGTCACTTGGGAGCCGCCGACAAGATTGTGGAGTTGAACCAAGGAGTTTGTAAGGGCAAGGAGATCGCCTACTTCGTGAAGATCTACCGATAGTGAGGCAAGTCCTTCGTGGGCGATGGCCATGGTGGGATAGACAAGGTTGCTTCTTCGTGGACCCTTCATGGGTGGAGCCCTCCGTGGACTCACGCAACCGTTACCCTTCGTGGGTTGAAGTCTCCATCAACGTGGATGTAGGATAGCACCACCTATCTGAACCACGGGAAAAACATTCGTGTCTCCAATTGCGTTTGAATTCTCCAAACCCTTCCCTTTACATTCTTGCAAGTTGCATGCTTTACTTTCCGCTGCCAATATACTCTTTGCATGCTTGCTTGAATTGTGTGATGATTGCTTGACTTGTCCTAAAATAGCTAAAATCTGCCAAGAACTAAAATTGGGAAAAGGTTAAGTTTTTATTTGTTCTAGTAGTCTAATCACCCCCCCCCCCTCTAGACATACTTTCGATCCTACACATGTCTGCTCGGTATCGAGCACCGGCAGCCCCGTGAGATCGAATAAAAGATAAAATGCAGCGGTGAGTAAAGAACCTCCTTGGTGGCACCGAGTTGGCCTCGTCTTCATCGGAGGAATTGGTGAGGGTGCTACGGTTCCGGTGGGGCAGGTCAAGACGGCGCTGTGGGGATTGAGGTGGCGCGATAGGCGAACATCGGGGCAGCTCTTTGGAGGTGGAGGACGGGGCGGCTGATCCGGCGGGACGACAAGATCGACAACGGATCATCATCCGGTGAGGTGGATGAGGGACGGCGAGCTGTTGCGGTGGAAGACATAGTCGGGGAAGAGTCTCCGGTTGGGCGGCGGTCACGAGGCTGACGGAGGAGCGTGGGGTTTCGTGGGTTTTGGCGGCCTCGGTGTACGAATGGGGGGCGAAGGGGGGGGAGCCAAGCTTGGGGACGCGCTTGTCCGAAATGTAGGGTAAGTTACCAGCGAACCCCCACCGGTTTTGACACCGCGACGTGGAGCTTCATTTCTGGCTGAGGGGTAGAAGGGGGATTTCGCGTGTCTGGGCTGTGGGAGCGATTTCAGATGAGGAGGGAGTTCTCGTGCGCGTCCATATTTCGGGATAACAAGGGGCGGCGCGGGTTGAAGAAGCGGGAGTTTCAAAGCAGGTGAGACAAAATATACTCGAGCTTGAAAATGTCGGGATAACAAGGTGCGGAGTCCTTGTTCGGGAGAACAAACTTAATGTGTAAAAAACAATTCATACAAGATACAAGAGAGTCATGTCCCCTTTTACTATATTGCTATAGATGCCATTGAAAAAACTACAAGAAAAATGTAAAAAAATCAGGAGAACAAGATTACCCTGCATAGTACCAAATCGATTCGTACTTCCCTCAACAACAACAAAAAACAAATCAATTCCCACCAAAGAAAGAGTAATGTCCCTTTTTATATGATTACAGATGCCATGATCTCGAATTTCAATTTTTGAATCCATGTTATGTTGAATTCGAATATATCGTTAGGTGACCTTGCGGTTTATAATTGATGTAGTCGTACATTTTGATCTTCCATCATATATGAACATTTTACTCCACCATGTGAACATATATATTGTCGTCTACCATATGGACTAAATTTGAATCAATTTTCCTTATTTGAATACGATTGTTGTCAAGCTATACAATAATTTAAACATTATCTTGATAAGAAAAAACATACATATAGCAGTAATCATATTTCACTATGAACTACATGTACCATACGCTCTCCAATTCAAATATTTGTATCCATTTTATGATGAATTCAAATCATAGTACATTATTGGTCTAGGTAGCGAGATGTTTGGGATAATCTAAACCCTGTTTTCATACGTATAATTTTTGGCTGAATTGGGACAAGTTTTGGTATAAGCCTCTTGCAAAACTGGAGATTCTCTCAACAAGCCTCGTAGTTTCGAGAGGGAACGTGTCACCTTTGTGTGCGAAACGATATACGCTGCCTCCCCGTGATTTTATTTATAGAGGCAACATACAACTATATGACTGCCCTGTTAAATTTTGGAATTATTTCGGGTTCATTTGGCCTTTTTATACATTAATTGAGTTTCTGGACTTTTAATGTGCATAATCTAAATATGAATTGCATGCACATGCTCCGGTGCACCAAAGTGGGTTGAAAAATCACATGTGTGTGCTTGGTTGAATTTCTAGGTCCCATGGAAGAAATGAGAATGAAATTCAATCATCTGGGCGTCATGACTCGGCCGAGAACATCGAGAAACTTTGATTTTAAATTCATGTAAATCCAAAACTCGCCTGGAAATCATGAAACTTGGCATGGTGTCATGTCATGGCACTAACATGTTGTGGTAAAAAATTGGGCCGATTTGGAAGCTCGAGGTTCTAAGAGGGAACGTGCCACCTTTGAGTGTGAAACGATATACGCTGCCCCCCCCTTGAGTTTCTTAACAAAGGCAACATAGAACTACATTAGTGCCCTGTTAAATTTTGGAATTATTCCGGGTTCGTTTGTCATTTTTTATACATTAATTGAGTTTCTGGTCATTTAATGTGCATAAGTCAAATTTGAACTACAAGCACATGCTCTCGTGCACCAAAGTTGGTTGAAAAATCACATTTGTGTCCTCGGGTGAATTTCTAGGTCCCATGCAGGAAATGAGAATAAAATTAAAACATCTGGGCATCGTGGCTTGGCCGAGAACATTGAGAAACTTGCTTTTAAAATTCTTGTAAATCCAAAACTCGTCTGAAAATCATGAAACTTGGCATGGATGTCATGTCATGGTACTACCATGTTGTGGTAAAAAATTGGCCGAATAGGAACAGATTTTGGTATAAGCTTCTTGCAAACTGAAGCTTCTCTCAAGAAGACTCGTGGTTCTGAGAGGGAACGTTCCACCTTTGAGTGCGAAACGATATACGTTGTCCCCCTTGAGTTTATTTACAAAGGCAACATAGAACTACATGAGTGCCCTGTTAAATTTTGGAATTATTCCGGCTTTGTTTGGCCTTATTTACACATTAATTGAGTTTTTGGTCATTTAATGTGCATAATTCAAATTTGAACTACAAGCACATCCTCCCGTGCACCAAAGTTGGTTGAAAATCACATTTGTGTCCTCGGGTGAATTTCTACTCCCTCCTTCCATCTATATAGGTCCTAATGCGTTATTCAAGGCTATATTTGACCAAACGTTAGAGCAATAAGATATGACATGCAACTTACACAAAGCATACCTTCAAATTTGTATGTCAAAGGAGCTTCCAATAATATAATTTTCATAGTATACATCTCATGTGCTATTAATCTTGTCAATAGTCAAAGGCTGTCTTAAAAAACACATTAGGCCTATATAGATGGAAGGAGGGAGTAGGTCCCATGCAAAAAATGAGAATAAAATTCAAACATTTGGGCATCGTGGCTTGGTCGAGAACATTGAGAAACTTGGTTTTAAAATTATGAAACTTGGCATGGTGTCATGTCATGGTAGTACCATGCCGTGGTAAAAAAATTGGCCGAATATGAACAAATATCAGTTTAAGCTTCTTGCAAATCAGAGCTTCTCTCAGGAAGGCTCGTGGTTCTGGGAGGGAACGTGTCACCTTTGTGTGCATAATTCAAATTTGAAATATAAGCACATGTTCAAGTGCACCAAAGTTGGTTGAAAAATCACATGTGTGTCCTCGGGTAAATTTCTAGGTTCCATGCAAGAAATGGGAATGAAATTCAAAATTCTGGGCGTCGTGGCTGGGTTGGAAACATTGAGAAACTTAGTTTTTTAATTCCTGTAAATCCAAAACACACATGAAAATAATGAAACTTGGCTTGGTGCCATGACATGGCACCAACATGCTGTGGTAAATTTGCAGTCTGATTTGCGAAGGCGCACACATTAACAATCAACAAAGTTATTTTGGAACAAGTGATGTCACATTACAATCAGAAACACAAGTATTATTGAAACCGTGGGCGTTCTACTTACTAGTACCGTTTACGTGTCGACACGCGTCCCCATCTTTTATTAGCTAGGAGGCGCAGCGCAGGGTAGCCATTTGAGTACGAGATGCGTGCGATCAGACCCCTGCGCGTGCCTATCAGGAGGAGAGCCCTTTGACCTCCATCTGCCGTCCACCTCTCTCCCAAGGTCTCCATTAATGGCGCCCGAGCCTCTGTTTAATGGCGTGGCTATGTCTCAGTCGACTGAGATTTAAGAGAGAAAAAATAAAATCTGAAAGCATGTATCTTGATGTAAGATCCGACGGACCTATATAGCATCTACTGCGACTTATAGCAAGAATGATGAATATATAAGGACGACTAATTTTTTTGATCAAAGAAGGGCTTGCCCCTTCTGATTTTCATTACTGAAAACCACCACAACTCACAAGAAGTTCAGCACAACTCCAGCCTAACACGAAGGACTAAAAGCTACCAGATTGAAATCGCAACATCCCAAGAGGCCAACAAAGGCCAAACATCCGCCCTAGAACCCAACATTTCACAACCAACGACACAATCCACGTCCTAAACCAATTATTACATCAAAAGAAACCAGGAAACTGAAGGAAGCCCAACAACAACTAGAAAAACACAACGCCAGGGTCGCCACAACAAGAGTTTTCTTCATTCCAGCCTCACAACATTGATCTTCCACAGAAAGATAAGGACGATAATTGTCTTACATAATTAGAAAGATAATTAAAAAATCCACATGCGGCTACGCTCAAAATACAGAAGGGCAAAAGAAGAAGGAAGACAAGGATCTGGCTCGCTGATCTCTACTTTCTTGATGCGTTGCTGCAGGCCGCGAGAACTAGTCTCCACGGCGAGCGGCGATGAGCTCTTTCGTGTCCTCAAGACGCTGCTTGAGAACATCCACGGATTCCTCCACCAGCCATTGGCGTTCGTTGCGGAGCATGTCATTCTCGTCCATAAGTTTCTTGACGATGATGTCGGTCCTCTTCAACAAGGCACTGGTCTCCTCCTGCTGGTCTGCACTTCAGACGATCTTCTCCCTCAGCAGGTCACGCTCGTCCCGGACCCTCTCATTGCCCTCCATTAGTTGCCGGATGACGCTGGTAGCCTGTTCAAACGAGGCTTTCATGTCGTCCTCCAACCTTGCCCAGCCGAAGATCTGATTCATCAGGCTATGGATGATCGCATGCATGCGCCTGTAACAGTCGTCGCCCGCCCGCGAGAAATTTTCCCAGGCCACCGCGGCGCGGCGGGACATCTCTGCTGCATTCGTGGCGCGGCGGGACATCTCTGCTGCATTCATGGCGCGGCGGGACATCTCTGCTGCTTCCGCGGCGCAACCGGACCAGTCTGATGCATCGACGGCGCGGCGGGACCTCCGTGCTGCTTCAGCAGCGCGGCGGGACCTCTGTGCTAGTACTTCCACGCGGCGGGACATGTCGGCTGCTCTCGCAGCGAGGCGGGACATCTCTCGTGCTTCCACTTCCATGCTCGCCTCTTCCTGGTGGCAATCTCTCGATCCAGAACTCACGCTGGCCATGGCAAATGCAAGGGATGGATTCTGAATGACCTGTTTGTTTTTGTGGATGAGGAGTTGAGGAGGAATGTGCAGTCATCTTGGCATACTAGTATTTGTAACCGAGTACTAATATGCTCCTAAGTGGGAAACCGTTTAGGTTGTGATCGGTGTGAACAGGTTTGCAATTCAATATAGCATAGAGTAATTTGGAATGTGACGAGATGCAAGCTCAAAATTTATTGACGGTTCTAGTTTGAGTGCGGCACTATTCCCGGATGTAGTACTTCTTTTTATACTCCCTCCTTTCTGGTTTTATAGGGCTTATATCAAAATTTTAGTTATTCCATTTTATAAGGCTCAATTTGGTTGTTCCCCAACACATGTTCAGATTCCAAGGTGCATTAAATCATTACATGCAAGTATTAAGAGAAAATTGACCAATGCATGTACTTTATGCATGCATGCATTGCAATTAATCATTGATAAACATAATTTTTTGAGAAAAACAAGAGCATTAATTAGGTGCTTTTGTAAGCTACAAAAAATATTCCACCACTCACCATCTTGGTTGGTGAGATTTTTGAATTAAGCCCTATAAACCGGAAAGGAGGGAGTATTGCTGTGTACATGTAATAACTGGCACCATCGTATATATATCTTATGATTAATGGGGTGTTCGACAGGAATAGCCGCGTGGCGAGCTCTAGGCTAGTCCTTTTTTCAGACGCATTAAACCTATCTCTCGGGACTTCTCGCATGCAACATCGTGCCACCCACAAAAACTTATACTCTGAATTTAGTAGTACATTATACAGGAAGAGAAGAGGTGCATGCACGCACTCATCCTCTCACACACGTGTCTGTTTTTTCTCGAAAAGGAGGATGATGACCCCCGGCCTCTGCATCTGGGACTCACACACGCATCTGTAGCTACGAATTGTGGTGTCCTCAACCATCCCATTGGCTCTATCATGGATATACCTATATACTAAAACATGTCTAGATACATCTATATTTTGACAAATGGAAGGCATGTATTGTGGAACGGAGGGAGTGCTTGTCATCAAAATGGATAAAAAGGGACGTATCTAGAACTAAAATACGTCTACATACATCTCCTTTTATCCATTTTGATGACAAGTAGTACTTCTTACCCAAAGGAATTTTATATCCAACAGACACAAAATATCCGTTCGACTGTTGGAAATTACTGATCTGATGTCGAAGTAATTGCTGCACCGCCACCAAAACCCACCATTTCTTAAGATAAAGTAAACCAAGGTAATCCCTATATTATCATATTACTAAGATAAACAGAAGGCACTATAGAAACATTTAGGACGTGAGCTTGTCAATCTGAATGTGGAGGGACACAAGCTTAGCCCCGGCCAGCAGCTTGGGTGGAATTGTCGAGAAGGTCAGCTCCTGCACGTCGACGTCGCCGGGATCCTTGCTGCTTGTCACCTCCATTTCCACCTTGACGGCGTCGGTCGTGCCTTTGGGCTCCCCCGGCCGGTCGTTCGCCCATAGCTTGTCCACGTAGTGCGGCAGTGGGGACGCCACCGCTCTGATGCAGATGGCCGACACGGTGATAGGCACGCTGATGTCGAGCACGCCACCGACCAAGAAAAATGCATGGCGGTCCTCCTCCGCGAACAGCAAGAGTCGTGGCTCCGACAGTGGCACTTGCAGCTAGAGCACCTTGCCATACTGGATCCTGTGCACGGGCATGGGATGCGCGATGCTGATGTGGTGGTAGAGCACTGGTGGCGGGCCTCCGTAGCCGCAGACAGGCACAGGGGATTTGCAGGGCGCGAGCAGACACACGCTCTGGTGATCGGCGATCTTGTGGTAAGTGACGTAGAGCCCACAGCCTTCACGCAGGCACTCCACCCCAGCGACGAAAGGACGGAGTCCACCGCCGTGTTCCGCACGTCGAAGCCACCGCCATGCTCGCACTTCTGGCACTGCCACTGGTTCCCGGGGCGCTCGACACGGCAGTCCGCGCAGGCCAGGTGCCCTCCCTTGCACTTCAGAAATCAATCGAACTGTACATCAATCAAGAAACCTGCACCTTTCTCAATCAGCCGAACGGACGAGGTGTATTTGAACCTCATACACTGGAGGCGTCAAGGGGCGGAGGCACAAGGGGCAGTGGAGCACGGTGAGGTCCATCGAGACCTTAGGGAGCTCCATCATTGGGTCATGTTCGGTCTGCATGATCCCGCCCTCCTCGTGCACAACCATCTCTCGACTTGGGCCGGGGTATTACAAAGCTTTACCGTCACATATTTTATACTACTTCAAGGTGCATTAAATCAACACATGCAAGTATCAAAAGGAGAGTCACGGCATGCATGCATGCGTTGTAATTAATGCATCGGTAAACGCAAATTATTCAAATACATCAACGAGAAGTTTGATTATCCTCTCCCTTGCGGACTTAACTGCACCTGCCTTGGGCTGTATGACAGGTTGGCCACACACCTGTCGGGCCCACCTGTCATACACGCAAAGGCAGGAGCGTCCCTCCCTCGTCCATGAGCGTGGTGGCTGGCAAGACTAGGAGAAACTTTCGCTACACACTCTCCCTCCCGCATGCGGTGGACATGCAGCAGTTCAATCAATGTCAGATGGCCAGAAGCGTACTGTAGTACTCCTCTAGTGTAGTAGTACTCCATCATTGTTCGACTTCCCGAAGAGGCGACAAGCCAAGCGCAGCCCGGATGCTCGTGTAGCAGTTCCATGTGTAGAGTAGTCCAGGATAGCGTGTACCGTGCCTGTAAGCTTAAGATCGTTGGGGTCGGCTCCATGCTATGTGGCCGTCTCGAAGTTTTTTAAAAAGATTAAAATAGTCTTCTGGCCCTACCTGACACCCTGGTGATTGTAGTTTGCACGCTTATCTGGTCAAGACAGGAACATATATTTTAATTTGTTTTTTTTTCGACAAGGGGGGACTCCCCGGCCTCTGCATCAGAACGATGCATACGGCCACATATATTTTAATTTGTGGTGGGTAAATGTTAGAGGTTGCAGCAAATATATTGTCCACTGCGGGTCTTTTAGCCAAGTTTAGAGGCAAGCATGTGGGGCCAGTGCTATGATGTGTCGCATCAACTCGTACAACGAGGAGAAGCTTGATCTTACTACACGCCTTATCCCTCACCCATGCGCGCAGTTGCTCGCAAACGAGGACAGACTTTTTAGTTATCTTTTAGTGGGCTCGAGGATAACTAACCCAATTAGAACCTCTCCACCGGGCTAGTTTTTTTAGCTGGGTTAGAGCAAACTAACTCAAACTAACCCCTCTTGTTTCGATAATTTGAGGCTATTTCAACCAAAACTAGCTCTAACTCAGGGATCCAAACAAGGAGGAGTGTTACTATACATGCTACAGTGTGGACCGTAGCACATTGTTTTTTATGGCCATATCACCACATTGTTTTCTACAGCTGGTTCATGGGCTACCGTGGTTCACACTCTTGGTTCACTGGGCTGCCGTGGTTCGCACTCCTCCGACCTGAGTAGTACTCCCTCCGTTCCTAAATATAAGTCTTCGTAGATATTTCACGGTGGACCACATACGGATGTATATAGATGCATTTTATGTGTAGATTCACTCATTTTTCTCCGTATGTGGTCCATAGTGAAATCTCTTCAAAGACTTATATTTAGGAGTATTATAGTACTAGTATATACCGCATCATTCTTTGCTCCTTCTTACTACTCCGACATGTGGGAGAGCCAGCATCTGGGTCGACGTGTCATGCACCAGATTAGAGCGTGGAACGGAAAGGGGGCATCACCCCGGTCGGAGCGCCAATAATTCATGACTATAGTGACTGGTCATATCACAAGTCTTTCCAGCAGTAACGCGCCGACAAATTGTACAGCCCCACTCGCTCACCCTCCTCGCCTCTCTGTCAAACCGCCTACCCGAAAACTGCCGCGCGTACTGCCCGGGAAAAGCCTCGCCCTCAACTTTTAACTATGCGAAAATAGTTCGAGCTTGTTCGTTCTATATAAATACAGTACTTATTGTATGTTTATTCACCCGTGGGGTTGTTTAATGAATGGAGGGGCGGGGAGCACAAGTGAACAATACTGTAGTACTACTAGTAGTAAGTAGGAGTCGTACGGTAGTCACCTTAAATAGAGAGTTTCTTTTCTTTAATGCCACGTACACAAATTGAAATGCTTGTTGTGGAGAGAAAAAAGATAATCACTCCACTATATATGGACGCAGGGGCCTGAGTGCTTGCTTTACTAGGGTTGCTACCTTTTTTATTTGACTCCAACTTGATATGATGTTGTAGGCCGCCTGGTGTCCCTACCCTTCCTAATCCCAGAACCTTTAAAAGAAAAGCGGCATGGAAGTTACAGGTGGTTCCTGGATTGATCAGACGACGGCGAAAGATTGATGATCGTTCGCACGTACTGGACGTGTTGTTTCGTGGAACACAATCACAGTCAATGCAAGGTCTTTGAGCAGGATCCCAGCTTCTCTGGGCCTTCAGGAATTTTTGACTGGAGGCTGGTAAGTAGCCTTGGTACCCGCTCTCTCTTTGTCGGACTGAATTATCCGATTAACTAGGAGATAACCGATGGCAAGGATCATGATGGCAGCACGATTTCGGTTATTAGGCAAAACTGTGTGTACACAGCGTACCATGCGTCTCTGCATGCACCATACCCTGATATGTGCCGCCACGCTCTGCAGCCCAAAGTAGGAGAGAGGGTCGCAAGTATCAGACTTCGACCTGCTGGCTGGAGTTTCCCCCGTCAGGCACCCATCTGGTTCAAGCCGTCAGCTAATCTCCACAGCTTAATAAATAGTAATGTCTAACTGAGCCAGTTAGTTAGATGCGTACACTTGGTGTAGTAGGATCTTTATTTAGTTTGATGCATACACTTGTTCTTTTTTAGTAGACCTTTTGTAATGATGGCTGATGTTTGGTTTGAAAGAGGGAGCTGCGTCTTCACTCTTCTGGCCTGCTTACTGCTTCTGTTGCACCCCCAGCCCTTGTTGTTGCTGCTGCTATTTTCAATGTACAATCAGTAGTATATTTCGTCTGTTAGTTGAATAAATGTGTTGTTATAACGACAAACACAATGTTTTGGAATTTTTCGATCCTTTAGTGCCCCGTACCGAATGTAGTGCATACTATTTTTCGTACGGAACACATTTTCCACTTGTTGATAACATGCAGCCCACTGATGAAAGCCCAATAGAGAAGCCCATAATTAACTGGAAGGGAGGCTCTCACATGAATCCGGCCCAGGTACATGCTCATGGTCCCCTAAACATAAATAAGTAAATAAATAAATAAATAAAGTTAAATGCTCATGCACCAGTTCTTTGGGAAAATAGCTAGCCCAGTATTTCTTTTTGAAGAATACCCAAGCTAGGCCTATTTGTTTTCTCCGAATTACTGGGCTGCAAATCTTTCAAGAAGAGGAGTGATAGATTCCGGCTTGGCTTAAGAGCATGGTCAATATCTGTTAAAAGTAATATCAAAAGGGGTTGAAAATTCCAAAATATTTATAGCAAATGGGATATAAGTTTCTTTTTTTGTTTTTGTTCTTCACTGATATCTTATACGTATTTCATTGGATTTAACATGACATAGTACTAATTTATTTTTAAATTAGTTTTAGTATGGCTATTAATTTTTGGATTAAGAATATTCGTTCTCCAACAAAAATTTGTGAATTTTTAAAATTTCCCACATATTTAGTTAATTTTTTGACCCTGGTACTGACGAGAAAATGGCCAGCAATTCTAAAAAGGGAAAATGGGCTGAAATAAATTCCATATGAATTAGAAAATGAGTAAAAATTATAAAAATAATACAAAATGGGTTGTACACGCCACAGATTACGAGGCTGACTTGTTTAGCAAGGCTTTGTCAGTGAACACACGATTCTAGCAGCAGTTACTGTTGGATGTCCATCCAAACGGCCGATGTGTTGGGTTTCGTAGTAATTTCAAAATTTTCCTACGCACACGCAAGATCATGTGATGCATAGCAACAAGAGGGGAGAGTGTTGTCTACGTACCCATGCAGACCGACTGCGGAAGCGTTGACGCAACGTAGAGGAAGTAGTCGTACGTCTTCGCGATCCAACCGATCAAGTACCGAAACTACGGCACCTCCGAGTTCGAGCACACGTTCAGCTCGATGACGATCCCCGGACTCTGATCCAGCAAAGTGTCGGGGAAGAGTTTCGTCAGCATGACGGCGTGGTGATGATCTTGATGCACTACAGCAGCAGGGCTTCGCCTAAACTCCACTACAGTATTATCGAGGAATATGGTGGCTGGGGCACCGCACATGGCTAAGGAATAGATCACGTGGATCAACTTGTGTATTTCTGGGGTGCCTCTACCTCAGTATATAAAGGACTAGAGGGGGGAGGCTGGCCGGCCAAGGTGTGGCGCGCCAGGAGAGTCCTACTCCCTCAGGGAGTAGGATTCCCCCCCCCCCCAATCCTAGTTGGAATAGGATTCGCGGAGGGGGAAAAGAGAGGGAGGGGGGCGGCCACCTCTCCTAGTCCTAATAGGACTAGGGGAAGGGGGAGGCGTGCAGCCCATGTAGGGCTGCCTCTTCTCTTTTCCACTAAGGCCCATCATGGCCCATTTAACTCCCGTGGGGTTCCGGTAACCTTCCCGGTACTCCGGTAAAATCCCGATTTCACCCGGAACACTTCCGATATCCGAACATAGGCTTCCAATATATCAATCTTTATGTCTCAACCATTTCGAGACTCCTCGTCATGTCCGTGATCACATCCGAGACTCCGAACAACCTTCGGTACATCAAAATGCATAAACTCATAATATAACTGTCATCGTAACCTTAAGCATGCGGACCCTACGGGTTCGAGAACAATGTAGATATGACCGAGACACGTCTCCGGTCAATAACCAATAGCGGGACCTGGATGCCCATATTGGCTCCTACATATTCTACGAAGATCTTTATCGGTCAGACCGCATAACAACATACGTTGTTCCCTTTGTCATCGGTATGTTACTTGCCCGAGATTCGATCGTCGGTATTCCAATACCTAGTTCAATCTCGTTACCGGCAAGTCTGTTTACTCGTTCGGTAATACATCATCTCGCAACTACCTCATTAGTTGCAATGCTTGCAAGGCTTATGTGATGTGCATTACCGAGAGGGCCCAGAGATACCTCTCCGACAATCGGAGTGACAAATCCTAATCTTGAAATACGCCAACCCAACATCTACCTTTGGAGACACCTATAATGCTCCTTTATAATCACCCAGTTATGTCGTGACGTTTGGTAGCACCCAAAGTGTTCCTCCGGCAAACGGGAGTTGCATAATCTCATAGTCATAGGAACATGTATATGTCATGAAGAAAGCAATAGCAACATACTAAATGATCGGGTGCTAAGCTAATGGAATGGGTCATGTCAATCAGATCATTCAACTAATGATGCGACCTCATTAATCAAATAACAACACTTTGTTCATGGTTAGGAAACATAACCATCTTTGATTAACGAGCTAGTCAAGTAGAGGCATACTAGTGACACTTGGTTGTCTATGTATTCACACATGTATTATGTTTCCGGTTAATACAATTCTAGCATAAATAATAAACATTCATCATGAAATAAGGAAATAAATAATAACTTTATTATTGCCTCTAGGGCATATTTCCTTCAGTCTCCCACTTGCACTAGAGTCAATAATCTAGATCACATCACCATGTGATTAACATCGATAGTTCACATCATCATGTGATTAACACCCATAGTTCACATCGTCATGTGATCAACACCCAAAGGGTTTACTAGATTCGGTAATCTAGTTCACATCGCTATGTGATTAACACCCAAAGAGTATGTATTTTGCAAAATTAGATCCGTATGTATTTTGCAAAACTCTATGTCTACAATGCTCTGCACGGAGCTACTCTAGCTAATTGCTCCCACTTTCAATATGTATCCAGATTGAGACTTAGAATCATCTGGATCAGTGTCAAAAACTTGCATCGACGTAATCGTTTACGACGAACCCTTTTGTCACGTCCATAATCGAGAAACATATCTTTATTTTACTAAGGATAATTCTGACCGCTATCCAGTGATCTACTCCTAGATCACTATTGTACTCCCTTGCCAAATTAGTGCAGGGTATACAATAGTTCTGGTATACAGCATGAGATACTTTATAGAACCTATGGCCAAGGCATAGGGAATGACTTTCATTCTCTTTCTATCTTCTGCCGTGGTCGGGCTTTGAGTCTTACTCAACTTCACACCTTGTAATACAGGCAAGAACTCTTTCTTTGACCGCTCCATTTTGAACTACTTCAAAATCTTGTCAAGGTATGTACTCATTGAAAAAAAAACTTATAAAACGTCTTGATCTATCCCTATAGATCTTGAAGCTCAATATGTAAGCAGCTTCACCGAAGTCTTTCTTTGAAAAATTCCTTTCAAACACTCCTTTATGCTTTACAGAATAATTCTACATTATTTCCGATCAACAATATGTCAATCACATATACTTATCAGAAATGTTGTAGTGGTCCCACTCACTTTTCTTGTAAATACAGGCTTCACCGCAAGTCTGTATAAAACTATATGCTTTGATCAACTCATCAAAGTGTATATTCCAACTCCGAGATGCTTGCACCAGTCCATAAATGGATCGCTGGAGCTTGCACACTTTGTTAACTCCCTTTGGATCGACAAAATCTTCTGGTTGCATCATATACAACTTTTCTTTAATAAATCTATTAAGGAATGCAGTTTTGTTTATCCATTTGCCAGATTTCATAAAATGCGGCAATTACTAACATGATTCGGACAGACTCAAGCATAGATACGAGTGAGAATCTCTCATCGTAGTCAACACCTTGAACTTGTCAAAAACCTTTTTGCGACAATTCTAGCTTTGTAGATAGTAACACTACTATCAGCGTCTGTCTTCCTCTTGAAGATCCATTTAATTTTTATGGCTTGCCGATCATCGGGCAAATCCATCAAAAGTCCATACTTTGTTCTCATACATGGATCATATCTCAGATTTCATGGCTTCAAGCCACTTTGCGGAATCTGGGCTCACCATTGCTTCTTCATAGTTTGTAGGTTCATCATGATCTAGCATCATGACTTCCAGAACGGGATTACTGTACCACTCTGGCGCGGATCTTACTCTGGTTGATCTACGAGGTTCAGTAGTATCTTGTTCTGAAGTTTCATGATCATTATCATTAACTTCCTCACTAGCTGGTGTAGGTGTCACAGGAACAGTTTTCTGTGATGTACTACTTTCCAATAAGGGAGCAGGTACAGTTACCCCGTCAAGTTCTACTTTCCTCCCACTCACTTCTTTCGAGAGAAACTCCTTCTCTAGAAAGTTTCCGAATTTAGCAACAAAAGTCTTGCCTTCGGATTTGTGATAGAAGGTGTATCCAATAGTTTCCTTTGGATATCCTATGAAGACACATTTCTCCGATTTGGGTTCGAGCTTATCAGGTTGAAGCTTTTTCACATAAGCATCGCAGCCCCAAACTTTCACAAACGACAACTTTGGTTTCTTGCCAAACCATAGTTCATATGGTGTCATCTCAACGGATTTAGATGGTGCCCTATTTAACGTGAATGCAGATGTCTCTAATGCATAACCCCAAAACGATAGTGGTAGATCGGTAAGAGACATCATAGATTGCACTATATCCAATAAAGTACGGTTATGATGTTCGGACACACCATTATGCTGTGGTGTTCCATGTGGCATGAGTTTGTGAAACTATTCCACACTATTTTAATTGAAGACCAAACTCGTAACTCAAATATTTGTCTCCGCGATCAGATCGTAGAAACTTTATTTTCTTTGTCACGATGATTTTCCACTTCACTCTGAAATTCTTTGAACTTTTCAAGTGTTTCAGACTTATGTTTCATCAAGTAGATATACCCATATCTGCTCAAATCACCTGTGAAGTTCAGAAAATAACGATACTTGACGTGAGCCTTAACACTCATCGGACCGCATACATCAGTATGTATTATTTCCAATAAGTCAGTTGCTCGCTTCGGAGAACGGAGTCTTAGTCATCTTGCCCATGAGGCATGGTTCGCAAGCATCAAGTGATTCATAATCAAGTGATTCCAAAATTCCATCAGCATGGAGTTTCTTCATGCGCTTTACACCAATATGACCTAAACGGCAGTGCCACAAATAAGTTGCACTATCATTATTAACTTTGCATCTTTTGGTTTCAATATTATGATTATGTGTATCACTACGATCGATATCCAACAAACTATTTTCATTGGGTGTGTAACCATATAATGTTTTATTCATGTAAACAGAACAAAAATTTATTCTCTTACTTAAATGAATAACCGTATTACAATAAACATGATCAAATCATATTCATGCTCAACGCAAACACCAAATAACACTTATTTAGGTTCAACACTAATCCCGAAAGTATAGGGAGTGTGCAATGATGATCATATCAATCTTGGAACCACTTCCAACACACATCGTCACATCACCCTTAACTAGTCTCTGTTTATTCTGCAACTCCCGTTTCGAGTTACTAATCTTAGCAACTGAACTAGTATCAAATACTGAGGGGTTGCTATAAACACTAGTAAAGTACACATCAATAACATGTATATCAAATATACTTATGTTTACTTTGCCATCCTTCTTATCTGCCAATCACTTGGGATAGTTCCGCTTCTAGTGATCAGTCCCTTTGCAGTAGAAACACTTAGTCTTAGGCTTAGGACTAGACTTGGGCTTCTTCACTTCAGCAGCAACTTGTTTGCCATTCTTCTTGAAGTTCCCCTTCTTCCCTTTGCCCTTTTCTTGAAACTAGTGATCTTGTCAACCATCAACACTTGATGCTCTTTCTTGATTTCTACCTTCATCGATTTCATCATCATGAAAAGCTCGGGATTCGTTTTTGTCATCCCTTGCATACTATAGTTCATCACGAAGTTCTACTAACTTGGTGATGGTGACTAGAGAATTCTGTCAATCACTATCTTATCTGGAAGATAAACTCCCACTTGATTCAAGCGATTGTATTACCCAGACAATCTGAGCACATGCTCACTAGTTGAGCGATTCTCCTCCATCCTTTAGCTATAGAACTTGTTGGAGACTTCATATCTCTCAACTCGGGTATTTGCTTGAAATATTAACTTCAACTCCTGGAACATCTCATATGGTCCATGACGTTCAAAACGTCTTTGAAGTCCCGATTCTAAGCCGTTAAGCATGGTGCACTTAAACTATCAAGTAGTCATCATATTGAGCTAGCCAAACGTTCATAACGTCTGTATCTGCTCCTGCAATAGGTCTGTCACCTAGCGGTGCATCAAGGACATAATTCTTCTGTGCAGCAATGAGGATAAACCTCAGATCACGGATCCAATCCGCATCATTGCTACTAACATCTTTCAACACAATTTTCTCTAGGAACATATCAAAATAAACATATGAAAGCAACAACGCGAGCTATTGATCTACAACATAGATATGCTAATACTACCAGGACTAAGTTCATGATAAATTTAAGTTCAATTAATCATATTACTTAAGAACTCCCACTTAGATAGACATCCCTCTAATCTTCTAAGTGATCACGTGATCCAAATCAACTAAACCATGTCCGATCATCACGTGAGATGGAGTAGTTTCATTGGTGAACATCATTATGTTGATCATATCTACTATATGATTCACGCTCGACCTTTCGGTCTCCGTGTTCCGAGGCCATATCTGTATATGCTTGGCTCGTCAAGTATAACCTACGTATTCCGCGTGTGCAACTGTTTTGCACCCGTTGTATTTGAACGTAGAGCCTATCACACCCGATCATCACGTGGTGTCTCAGCACGAAGAACTTTCGCAACGGTGCATACTCAGGGAGAACACTTCTTGATAATTTAGTGAGAGATCATCTTATAATGCTACCGTCAATCAAAGCAAGATAAGATGCATAAAAGGATAAACATCACATGCAATCAATATAAGTGATATGATATGGCCATCATCATCTTGTGCTTGTGATCTCCATCTCCGAAGCACCGTCATGATCACCATCGTCACCGGCGCGACACCTTGATTTCCATCGTAGCATCATTGTCGCCTCGCCAATCTTATGCTTCCACGACTATCACTACCGCTTAGTAATAAAGTAAAGCATTACATCGCGATTGCATTGCATACAATAAAGCGACAACCATATGGCTCCTGCCAGTTGCCGATAACTCGGTTACAAAACATGATCATCTCATACAATAAAATTCAGCATCATGCCTTGACCATATCACATCACAACATGCCCTGCAAAAACAAGTTAGACGTCCTCTACTTTGTTGTTGCAAGTTTTATGTGGCTGCTACGGGGTTAAGCAAGAACCAATCTCACCTACGCATTAAAACCACAACAATCGTTTGTCAAATAGACTCTGTTTTAACCTTCGCAAGGACCGGGCGTAGCCATACTCGGTTCAACTAAAGTTGGAGAGACAGTCGCCCGCAAGCCACCTATGTGCAAAGCACGTCGGGGGAACCGGTCTCGCGTAAGCGTACGCGTAATGTTGGTCTGGGTCGTCTCATCCAACAATGCCGCCGAACCAAAGTATGACATGCTGGTAGGCAGTATGACTTACATCGCCCACAACTCAGTTGTGTTCTACTCGTGCATATAACATCAACATAAATAACCTAGGCTCGGATGCCACTGTTGGGTTTCGTAGTAATTTCAAAATTTTCCTACGCACACCCAAGATCATGTGATGCATAGCAACAAGAGGGGAGAGTGTTGTCTACGTACCCACGCAGACCGACTGCGGAAGCGTTGACGCAACATAGAGGAAGTAGTCGTACGTCTTCGTGATCCAACCGATCAAGTACCGAAACTATGGCACCTCTGAGTTTGAGCACACGTTCAGCTCGATGACGATCCCCGGACTCCGATCCAGCAAAGTGTCGGGGAAGAGTTCCGTCAGCATGACGGCGTGGTGATGATCTTGATGCACTACAGCAGCAGGGCTTCGCCTAAAATCCGCTACAGTATTACCGAGCAATATGGTGGCTGGGGCACCGCACACGGCTAAGGAATAGATCACGTGGATCAACTCGTGTGTTTCTGGGGTGCCTCTGCCTCAGTATATAAAGGACTAGAGGGGGGAGGCTGGCCGGCCAAGGTGTGGCGCGCCAGGAGAGTCCTACTCCCTCGGCGAGTAGGATTCCCCCCCCCCCAATCCTAGTTGGAATAGGATTCGCGGAGGGGGAAAAGAGAGGGAGGGGCCGGCCACCTCTCCTAGTCCTAATAGGACTAGGGGAAGGGGGAGGCGCGCAGCCCATGTAGGGCTGCCTCTTCTCTTTTCCACTAAGGCCCATCATGGCTCATTTAACTCCCGTGGGGTTCCGGTAACCTTCCCGGTACTCCGGTAAAATCCCGATTTCACCCGGAACACTTCCGATATCCAAACATAGGCTTCCAATATATCAATCTTTATGTCTCGACCATTTCGAGACTCCTCGTCATGTCCGTGATCACATCCGGGACTCCGAACAACCTTCGGTACATCAAAATGCATAAACTCATAATATAACTGTCATCATAACCTTAAGCGTGCGGACCCTACGGGTTCGAGAACAATGTAGACATGACCGAGACACGTCTCCGGTCAATAACCAATAGCGGGACCTGGATGCCCATATTGGCTCCTACATATTCTACGAAGATCTTTATCGGTCAGACCGCATAACAACATACGTTGTTCCCTTTGTCATCGGTATGTTACTTGCCCGAGATTCGATCATCGGTATTCCAATACCTAGTTCAATCTCGTTACCGGCAAGTCTCTTTACTCGTTCGGTAATACATCATCTCGCAACTACCTCATTAGTTGCAATGCTTGCAAGGCTTATGTGATGTGCATTACCGAGAGGGCCCAGAGATACCTCTCCGACAATCAGAGTGACAAATCCTAATCTCGAAATACGCCAACCCAACATCTACCTTTGGAGACACCTGTAATGCTCCTTTATAATCACCCAGTTACGTTGTGGCATTTGGTAGCACCCAAAGTGTTCCTCCGGCAAACGGGAGTTGCATAATCTCATAGTCATAGGAACATGTATATGTCATGAAGAAAGCAATAGCAACATACTAAACGATCCGGTGCTAAGCTAATGGAATGGGTCATGTCAATCAGATCATTCAACTAATGATGTGACCTCGTTAATCAAATAACAACACTTTGTTCATGGTTAGGAAACAAAACCATCTTTGATTAACGAGCTAGTCAAGTAGAGGCATACTAGTGACACTTTGGTTGTCTATGTATTCACACATGTATTATGTTTCCGGTTAATACAATTCTAGCATGAATAATAAACATTCATCATGAAATAAGGAAATAAATAATAACTTTATTATTGCCTCTAGGGCATATTTCCTTCACGATGTGCTTCTTCAATATCTGATCTTCCTCCTCCAGCCGCCTAAACTAGCGCCGGCGGGACTGCCTGCTCCCTCCTCTTGTGGACCGCTGTGATGCCGCGTAGGCTTTTCCGGCCCACCCTACTCCCTCCACTGGCCTGGCCGCACGCAATCAAATGCCTCCTTATTACGAGAAAAAAATGATTCCTCCCACTGACATCTGGGGCGCACCGGTTGGGAGGCTGACCTGTGGGCCTACTAAGTTGACGCGTACGCAGGCTTTGTCAACTTAGTCAACAAACGATTCTAGCAGCAATAACCGTTGGATTTGAATCGAACGGTCCTACTGCTTCTTCAATCGCTGCTCTTCTTACACCGGTCGCTCAAACTAGCGCAGGGGAGACCGCCTACTCCTGCCTCCAGTGGCCGGCTGTGCTGACGTTGACGCCTCATCGCCCCCTACTACTCCCACCGCTAGCCAGGCCCTGCGGCAACGGCAGCCTCACACCGCAGGCAAACCAGTGAGCCCTCGTACTCCTCTCCGTGTGGGCATCCACTACCACATCTTCTCCGGCTCCGCGTCGTCCCCTTCTTAGGCCTCGCCGTCGTCCACCGCCTTGGTGCTCTGGGCGCGGCGTGGTCAACGACATTCCATCGGAGGAGTACTGTACGTGGAGAGGCTGACAGCTGGGTCCACCGCCATAGCCCAATTTTCTGGTGATTTGCCAAGTAAGTCGCTTTGTCAGGCCTGTTGGGCTGCAAATCTTTCAACATGAGGAGAGCTTTCATTCGGCTGGCCGAGAAAATGGCCCATCAGTAATGAGAAATGGATTGTACATTTTTAAAACACATCAAACCGGCAATTAGTTTCAAATATCCTTTTTTTCATTTCGAGATTTTAAATTATATTAATTTTTATGCGTGGAGAATTTGTTGGATTTTATATTGATATACATTTATTTTTAAAATCAGTTTGAATGTGAGTCAAAATTTCGGGATTAAACACGGTTCGGACCACACCGAAATATGCAAAATTTCGTGTAATTTTTTAACCGTGACCACAATATGGGCTGTAATGCTAACAAAAAGAATATGGGCTCCAAAAAACCTTAATAATTAGCAAATGGGCTGTGAATTATTAGAAATAATGGTAGATGGGCTGTATGCTGTTTTCCACAGATTTGAGGCTTTCCTAAAAAAAGGTTGACACACAAAAAGTGACTGTTGGATGGCCATCCAACGACCGTCGTGCTTCTTCAATCTCTGCTCTTCCTGCTCCAGCCGCTCAAACAAGCGCCGGCGGGACTGGCTGCTCCCTCCTCCCCGCGGCCGGCTCTGCTGCCGCGCAGGCTTCACCGCCCCACCGTACTCCCATCGCTGGCCTAGACATCCCTATACTCACCCACACCTGCTGTTATTCTCTGGCGACGGCAGACGAACCAGTAAACCCTCGTACAATCGTACTCCCCTCAGCGTGGGAAACAACTGGCGAGTCTTCCCTGCCTCCGTGTCGTTCCCTTTCTAGGCCTCGCCGTTGTCCACCGCCCTGGTGCTCTTGGCGCGGCCTGGTCAACATGGTGAATGACCGACATGCATCTGAAGTGGACTGTACGTGGAGAGGCCAACAGCTGGGTCCACGGCCGCACGCAAGGAAATGCCTCCTTATTAAGCGCAAAATAATGATTCCTCCACCTGACATCAGGGACCCACCGAAAGGGCCTCTGTATTTCGCAAAAAAAAAACGTTACCGCCGCTGACAGCTCGGACCCACCAGCTATATCTTCGCATGAAAGGAAGTGCCTCCTTATTACGCACAAAAAAGACTACTCCCCCTGTTAGTTAGGACCCAGTATAGTGGCAGGCTGCCTTGTGGGCGTACTAAGTTGACGGGGACGGAGGGCTTTGTCAACTTAGTCAATATGCGTGATTCTAGCTCTAGTGACCGTACGATGTCCATCCAACGGCCGTAGTGCTTCTTCAACCTTTGATCTTCTTGCTCCAGCCGCCCAAACCAGCGCCGGTCGTGTCTCGTGCTCCTGCCTCCCGTGGCCGGCTGCGATGTGGCGGAGGCCTCACCGCCCCTACTACTCCCACCGCTGGCCAGGCCATCCCTCTACTCACCCACACCCCCTGTTATTATGCGGCGACGGCAGCCACACACCGCAGCGAACCAGTGAACCCTCGTACTCCTCTACGCGTCGGCATCCACTGTCGCGTCTTCCCCGACTCCGCGTCGTCCCCATCCTAGGCCTCACCATCGTCCACCGCCCTGGTGCTCTCGCCGCGGCGTGGTCAACATGGTCAAGGAACGGCTTCCATTGGATGTGGACTGTACGTGGAGAGGCTGACAGCTGGGGCCACGGCCGCAGCAAGGAAGTGTCTCCTTATTACGTGCAAAATAATTATTCCTCCACCTGACAGCAAGGACCCACCAGACGGGCCACCGTATTTCCCCCTGACTGCTGGGACCCACCAGCTACATCTTCGCACATAAGGAATTGCATGACAGTCGGGACCCACCTGGTCGAAGCGTATGTAGCATTGTCATTCTGGTCACGAACATGTACGTACATATATACTGGTGGATGTAGAGATGTGCACGTGTCGTAGTAGAGGCGCACACGTAGCATGTACACGTACGTACAACGGCCAGGGTGCAAGAAAGAAAATACGGCTACATATGTGTACATACGGGCGGGGTCTTGAACGCCTACTCGCGCATACGTACGGCCAGGGCTCGTGTACATGGCTGGGTCGGAACGGAGAAACAGCATCATCGTCGTGTTCATGGGGAGGCAACGGAATACGTCGTGTTCATGGGGAGGCAACAGAATGTGTCGTGTTCATCGGGAGGCAACGGAATGCGTCGTGTTCATTGGGAGGCAACGGAATGCGTGGGAGCCAATCGGCTGGGTCGGAACGGAATGCATGGTCGTGTATATTGGGAGGGCTTGGACGGAACAGGCGATGGAAACGAGGCCTGGCGTACCGCAAAACGGAGAAAATGGACCTCCTACGTTCGGAGCGGGGTCCTGTTGATCAGGAGGGGTATGGCGTACCGCAAAACGGAGGAAATGGACCTCCTACGGTCGAAACGGGGGTCCTGTTGATCGGGAGGGGTGTGGCGTACCGCAAAACGGATGAAACGGACCTCCTACGGTCGAAACGGGGGTCATGTTGATCGGGAGGGGTGTGGCGTACCGCAAAACGGATGAAACAGACCTCCTACGGTCGAAACGGGGGTCCTGTTCACCGGGAGGGGTGTGGCGTACCGCAAAACGGGACTCCACGGGATACTGTTCATCTCCACCGTCGACCTCCTCTAGCCTTCATGGGCTACCGTCGACCTCCTCCAGCCTCCACGGGCTCCTGTTCATCCAGCCTCCACTGCGCGCTACTCCATCGGCTACAGTTCAACCACCCCTCCACCGTCTACTGTTCATCCAGCCCCCCACTCCATGGGGTCCTGTTCAACCACCCCTCCACCGTCTATTGTTCATCCAGCCCTGCACACCACGGGGTCCTCTTCATCCAGAGGCAACGTCACCGCTCACTGTTCATCCAACCCAACCCCCCCCCCCCCACCCCGCGCAACGCTTATTGTTCATCCAATCGATCAGCTTCAGTTAGTAGCAGTAGCGAAGGAATCGCTCGATCGGGTTCAGTTAACAGCCATCGATCGATCGCTCGGGTTCAGTAACGCGTAGCCTGCGGTGCAATCGCTCGGGTTCAGTTAGAGCCCAACGCCTCGGTTGCGTTCAGTTAGAGTCAACGCCTCGCACACACGCGCGTACGTGTACGAGAGAAACGCGCATCGCTCGGCCCCCAACCTCCCACCATAACCGGGAACTCTCTGAAATTTTCCTCCCCCTCGCTTTTACCATGGCTTTTTTCGCCATGAACGGCCCAAAGAATGTCATGCAGCTGCGTCTCCGGCCCGCCCAGGACGAAAAGCCAATTTTCTATCATTATTTTTGTCATAGAAGTAGGAGCCCACCACATCTATGATGATACCGGGTTTTGTCACAATTATCGTCATAGAAGTGTCATACGTATGACAGAAAAAAAAATTCGTTCAATCCAAAATATCACAGATGTGTCTTTTTTGTAGTGTTTATATATCACTTGGCTTGGTATTTGTAACTCGAGATGCATTGCATTATATCATATTTCTGAGGCATTGTATGAGCCATCCATACACATTGTTCAACTATTCAATGGATGTTCAGTAGAATTTAATCTACATGTTACAGGTACACTGCATATCAGTGGTGGGCAGAATGCCTCACCCGCAAGATAATCTCCTCCCCGTGCCTTGTGACAAGGTTAACAGTGGTGGGTGCTACAATTCACCCGCTGTTGCATACTATACCAGTGGCGAGCGTCCTGCCTCCCACTAATACTGGTCTTGGTCCGCCACTGCTAGCCAACCTTGCAATAGTGCTTCATCATGCCACGAATAAGAAACACAATGAAACTCCCTAGTTGTAGCAAGTGACACACATGTATTGTGCCAGGTATCACCACAAGAGGAGATTGAGAATAACCATTTCAAGGGTACCCTTTAACTAGTAATTTTGGTCACATAGGGATTTACCAATTCTCTGTATCTGTCGTTTTCTGTGCAATTTTTTCTTATTTTTATTTTGAGTCGTATTGTACAATTTATTTGTCGTGAGCGTATGGGCTGGCTATAATTCTTTAATAAAACTATGGGCCGTCTGTAGACTTCGATTGGAGCTTAGGCATGGAGAGCGTGGGCTTTTCCTCTTTGATACCTGCAGCGACGCAAAAATGGGTCGGCTAAAATTGGCATTAGCATTTCATGTACGGTTTTCAGTGTTTTTTGTTTATTTCCCATCCTCCTAAACGTACAAGGGAACAGACCCAAAAAATCTTAAGGATAATCACTGTATAGCTATCAGGACTCTGGAGATCAAGAGCAACACGTTGGAGGTCAGGAGCACGAAACCCTAGCCACCGAGGAGCAAGCCCACGAGACAGTAAAGCATGACACAGTAAAGCACGAGCGGCGACCAGGCGACCAAACACCACGGATCGCTGCGGCTTCGGCAAGGACCGCGGCTGTTGAGCGCCTTGTATGGCCGGAAGGGCAGCCTCACCACCGATCGCCGTCATCACCTGTGGCGGCAGGCAAGCCAGTGGGGGGATTCTCTTTTGGATCGTCTAATGTGAAAAATTTCCTTTCGATCTTTCGGTCCAAGAACTAGTGTAGTTAATTATTGCTTGAGTTGATTGTGCGTACAGTGAGCAAGGGAGGCACAACCACAGATCTGCAGGCGTGCACGACCACGACTCCTATGGATTCTGCTGTCCTCCAGTTCAGGGTAGACTACGAGCAAGTCAAGCACCTTAGCATGGACGAGGTCGTCTCCTCTGACGTCGTCTCCGACGGTCAACACGTGTGGAGGACCAACTGTTACCTGCGGGGACCAGAAAAGTACTCCGAGAAGGACAATGGAAATTACGTTTCCCTGTACTATAGGCACCTGAGCATACGCCATCTTGGATCCCTTCTTGATGGATAGAAAGGACGACCCATCAGAAGCCCGAAAGACGACGGAACTTCACAAGTTCAAAATCAAGGGCGACCCTTTTGTAGAAGACTAGGTTTAGGCCGTGCAATATAATTGCATTGATCGGTGCACTGAGCACGTATATATTATGTACATGATAGGGGCCACAACCTCAACTATACAAGAAAATTAGGAGGTGGGCCCTAGACACAATATACATGCACAACATATTCAACACCACCCCCCCCCCCCTCCTCAGTCGAAGCGTCGTCAGTGACACAGAGACTGGAACGAAACTTCTCAAAGGTGGAAGTAGGCAGTCCATTAGTCATCACATTGGCGAACTGTTGTGTAGTCGGAACATGGAGAACCCGGATGCGTCCACGGGCTACCTGTCTGCGCACAAAGTGAATGTCTAGCTCGATATGCTTTGCCCAGCGATGATGAACGGGATTGGCGGAAAGATACACCGCCGAGACGTTGTCATAGTAGACAAACCATGCCCTGGGAGACGTTGTGATGCAACTCCTGGAGTAGCTATCATAGCCAGGTGCACTCGGCAACTGCGTTAGCCACTGCTCGGTACTCGGCCTCTGCGCTGGAGCGCGAAACTGTGGGTTGTCGCTTGGACGATCACGAGACGAGGGAGGGACCGAGGTAGACGCAGTAGCCACAAGTGGAACGACGTTTGTCAGGGCAGTCAGCCCAATCACCATCAGAATAGGCCACCATATCCAGAGAGGTGGACGCCGTGAGAGTGAGTCCAAGAGACATCGTGCCACGGATTTGTCGGAGATTCCATTTCACCAGTGTCCAATGGGAGTCACAAGGGGTGTGCATATGGAGACACACCTACTGAATAGCATATTGCGGATCTGGTCGGGTGAGCGTCAGATACTGGAGAGCACCAACGATGGACCGGTAGAATGGATCATCCGACGCAGGCGAGACCTCGAGAGCCAAAACCATGGCCTTCGTGTCAACATGAGTAGCGACAGGATGATAGTTGAGCATGCCAGCACGCTCAAGTAGCTTATGTGCATACTTCTCCTAATGAAGAAAGAAGCCGTTGGGTCGCCGAACGACCTCAATGCCAAGGAAATAATGGAGAGCTCCCAAATCCTTGATGAAAAACTCGTCACGCAGCCGAAGAGTGATCTGCTGAATGAGGGCTACTGAGAAGGCCGTCAGGATGATGACGTCGACGTAGAGCAGCAAATAAGCAGTTGTGTCGCCGCGGTGATAGACCAACAAAGAAGCATCCGGGTGGGTGACGCAGAATCCCGTGTCTGAGGAAAACCGTCGATATGCTAGTACCAGGCACGAGGTGCTTGCTTGAGGCCGTAGAGAGACCGGGGCAGCAAGCATGTTGGGGAAAGCAGTAATTTCAAAAAATATCCTACGCACACGCAATATCATGGTGATGCATAGCAACGAGAGGGGAGAGTATCGTCTACCTACCCTCGTAGACCGTAAGCGGAAGCGTTATGACAACGCGGTTGATGTAGTCGTATGTCTTCACAATCGATCGATCTAGTACCGAAGATATGGCACCTCCGCGATCTGCACACGTTCAACTCGGTGACGTCCCGCGAACTCACAATCCTGTAGAGCTTCGAGGGAGTGCTTCGTCAGCACGACGACGTGATGACGGTGATAATGTTGCTACCGGAATAGGGCTTCGCCTAAGCACCGCTACAATATTACCGAGGAGGATTATTGTGGAGGGGGCACCGCACAACGCTAAAGATCAATGATCAACTTGTGTGTCTATGTGGTGCCCCCTGATACGTCTCCGTCGTATCTACTTTTCCAAACACTTTTGCCCTTGTCTTGGACTCTACCTTGCATGATTTGAATGGAACTAACCCGGACTAACGCTGTTTTTAGCAGAATTGCCATGGTGTTATTTACATGCAGAAACAAAAGTTCTCGGATGACCTGAAACTTCACGGAGACTATTTTTGGAAATAATAAAAAATATTGTTAAAACATCAAGACCAGGGGGCCCACACCCTAGCCACGAGGGTGGGGGCGTGCCTGCCCCCTGGGCGCACCCCCGACCTCGTGGGCCCCCTGGGGCTCCTCCGACCTCAACTCCAACTCTATATATTCGTGTCCGGAGAGAAAAAATCAGAGAGAAAGATTCATCGCGTTTTATTATACGGATCCGCTGCGAAGCCCTAAATACTCTTGGGAGGGATGATCTAGAGTCCGTTCGGGGCTCCAGAGAGGGGAATCCGTCGCCATTGTCATCATCAACCATCCTCCATCACCAATTTCATGATGCTCACCGCCATGCGTGAGTAATTCCATTGTAGGGTTGCTGGACGGTGATGGGTTGCATGAGATTTATCATGTAATCGAGTTAGTTTGTTAGAGTTTGATCCCTAGTATCCACTATGTTCTAAGATTGATGTTGGTATGACTTTGCATGTTTAATGCTTGTCACTAGGGCCCGAGTGCCATGATTTCGTATCTGAACCCATTATGTTTTCATAAATATATTAGAGTTCTTGATCCTATCTTGCAAGTCTATAGTCACCTACTATGTGTTATGATTCGGTAACCCCGAAGTGACAATAATCGGGACCACTTCCGGTGATGACCGTAGTTTGAGGAGTTCATGTATTCACTATGTGTTAATACTTTGGTCCGTTACTCTATTAAAAGGAGGCCTTAATATCCCTTAGTTTCCGCTAGGACCCCGCTGCCACGGGAGGGTAGGACAAAAGATGTCATGCAAGTTCTTTTCCATAAGCATGTATGACTATATTCGGAATACATGCCTACATTATATTGATGAATTGGAGCTAGTTCTGTGTCACCCTAGGTTATGACTGTTACATGATGAACCACATCTGGCATAATTCTCTATAACCGGTCCATTGCCTAAGAACTTTCCATATCTTCGCTTATTTAATTTTCCGTTGCTATTGTTACAATCACTACAAAATACCAAAAACATTACTTTTGCTACCGTTACCTTTTGCTACCGCTAACACTACTATCATATTAGTTTGCTACTAAATACCTTGCTGCAGATATTAAGTTTCCAGGTGTGGTTGAATTGACAACTCAGCTGCTAATACTTGAGAATATTCTTTGGCTCCCCTTGTGTCAAATTAATAAATTTGGGTTGAATACTCTACCCTCGAAAATTGTTGCGATCCCCTATACTTGTGGGTTATCAAGACAATTTTCTGGCGCCGTTGCTGGGGAGCATAGCTCTATTCTTTGAGTCACTTGGGATGTATATTTTCTTATCATTATGAAGAACTTTAAAGATCCAAGAACCAAGATTTATCCCTCAACTATGAGGGGGGGTAAGGAACTGCCATCTAGCTCTGCCCTTGATTCCCTTCTGTTTTGAGTAAGCCTGCGACACCTAAACCTGCTTCTTCTATTAATTCTGATATGTTGCATATTATTGATGATGCCACTTCTGCTTTGCATGATACTTATGATGAAACTACTTCTATGCCTGATACTACTATACCACTCGGTGAATTTCTTGATGAACAACTTGCTAGGGCTAGAGAGAATGAAATTATTGAAACTGATAATACTGATGAAAGTGATTATGAAGACTCTCCTAATAAATATGAATTACCTGTTCTGTCTGAGGGCTATGTTATGGATGAAGAAACTAAACGAGACTTTCTTTCTTGCAATGATAGAAGTGATCTTAAGAAATTATTAGCTAAGCTTAAACAAAAAACTTTGAATGCTACAATGAAATATGATCCTGCTTATGCTACTTCGCCTATCTTTGTTACTGATAAGGATTATGAATTCTCTATTGATCCTGATATAATTACTTTGGTTGAATATGATCCTTTTTATGGCTATGAATCTGAAACTGTTGTGGCACATCTTACTAAATTAAATGATATAGCCACCCTATTCACTAATGATGGGAGAACTCGCTACTTTTATATCCTTCAAATATTCATGTTCTCATTAAAGGGTGATGCTAAGATATGGTTTAATTCTCTTGATCCTGATTGTGTGTGTAGTCCCCAGGATATGATCTATTACTTCTCTGCTAAATATTTCCTTACTCATAAGAAACAAGCTGCCTTAAGGGATATATATATAATTTTGTGCAAATTGAAGAAGAGAGTCTCCCACAAGCTTGGGGGAGGCTTCTCCAATTACTTAATGCTTTGCCTGATCATCCACTTAAGAAAAATGAAATACTTGATATCTTTTGTAATGGACTAACCGATGCTTCCAGAGATTACCTGGATAGTTGTGCTGGTTCTGTTTTTTCAGGGAAAGAACACCGGATGAAGCTGAAATTTTATTGAATAATATGTTGACAAATGAAAATAATTGGACACTTCCTGAGCCAGCTCCTGAGCCTATTCCTAAACCAACTCCAAAAAAAGGGGTGTTCTATTTCTCAGTCCTGAAGATATGCAAGAGGCAAAGAAATCCATGAAATAAAAGGGTATTAAAGCTGAAGATGTTAAGAATTTACCTCAAATTGAAGAAATACATGGTCTTCATTTACTGCCTGTTGAAGAAACACATGGTCTTTATAACCCGACAAAGGTAGTAAAGGTAAATTCTCTCTATAGATATGATAGAGCTGAAATCCCATTCACCAAGTTTGCTAGCCCATGCTTAGATGAGTTTGATAAATTTATGGTTAAGCAAGAAGACTTCAATTCTTATTTTGGTAGAGAATTATAATGCAGTACTGATATGCTTGAACACTTGGGTGACTATATGGCTAATGTCAAAGGTGAACTTAAACTTATTAGTAAACATGCTTCTATGGTTACTACTCAAGTAGAACAAGTACTTAAAGCTCAAAATGATTTGCTCAATGAATTGAATAGTAAGAATAAGGATATGCTGTTAGAGTGGCTACTAGAATTGGTAAAATGACTCAGGAACCTTTGTATCCTGAAGGCCACCCTAAGAGAATTGAGCAAGATTCTTAGAGAAATTATATAGATGCACCTAGTCCTTCTAAAAGGAAGAAAAAGAAAAATGATAGGACTTTGCATGCTTCTAGTGAACCTATTGCTGAAACACCTGAGAATCCAAATGATATTTCTATTTATGATGCTGAAACACAATCAGGTAATGAACCTAAAACTAGTGATAATATTAATGATAATGTTCAAGATGATGCTCAACCTAGCAAAGATAATGATATAGAAAATGAACCTGCTGTTGATCTTGATAACCCACAATCAAAGAATCAACGTTATGATAAGAGAGACTTTGTTGCTAGGAAACATGGTAAAGAAAGAGAACCATGGGTTCAAAAAACCATGCCTTTTCCTCCCAAACCATCCAAGAAAAAGGATGATGAGGATTTTGAGCGCTTTGCTGAAATGATTAGACCTATATTTTTACGTATGCGATTAACTGATATGCTCAAAATGAATCTTTAGCTAAGTACATGAAAGAAATTGTTACTAATAAAAGAAAGATACCGAAAGCTGAAATTTCCACCATGCTTGCTAATTACACTTATAAGGGTGGAATACCTAAGAAGTTGCGAGATCCAGGAGTACCCACTATACCATGCTCCATTAAAAGAAATTATGTTAAAACTGCTTTATGTGATATTGTAGCCGGTGTTAGTGCTATGCCTCTCTCTTTATATCGTAGACTTGATTTGAATAAGTTGACACCGACTGAAATATCTTTGCAAATGGCTGATAAATCAACTGCTATACCTGTCGGTAGTTGTGAGGATGTGCTGTTGTAGTTGCAAACGTTACTATTTTAATGCACTTTGTTATTCTTGATAATCCCGAGGACAATAGTGTGTCTATTATTCTTGATATTCCCGAGGACAATAGTATGTCTATTATTTTTGGAAGACCCTTTTTGAATACTGCATGAGCTGTTATTGATTGCACCAAAGGCAATGTCACTTTTCATGTTAATGGTAATGAGCATACGGTACACTTTCCGAGGAAACAACCTCAAGTTCATAGTATGATGAACCACATCCGGCATAATTCTCTATCACCGATCCATTGCCTACGAGCTTTCCATATATTGTTCTTCGCTTATTTACTTTTCCGTTGCTATTGTTACAATCACTACAAAATGCCAAAAACATTACTTTTTCTACCATTAGCTTTTGCTACTGTTACCACTACTATCATATTATTTTGCTACTAAATACCTTGCTGCAAATATTAAGTTTCCAAGTGTGGTTGAATTGACAACTCAGCTGCTGATACTTGAGAATATTCTTTGGCTCCCCTTGTGTCGAATCAATAAATTTGGGCTGAATACTCTACCCTCGAAAACTGTTCGATCCCCTATACTTGTGGGTTATCATCCCCCTCCCCCGTATATAAAGGAGTGGAGGAGGGGGAGGGTCGGACCTATTATGGCGCGCCCCATGGGGAGTCCTACTCCCACCAGGAGTAGGATTCCCCCCTTTCCATGTAGTAGGAGTAGGAGAAGGAAGGAGGAAAGAGGGAGAAGAAAAGGGGGGCAACTCCCCCCTTCCTAGTCCAATTCGGACCAGAGGGGGAGGGGTGCGCGGCCTGCCCTGGAAGCCCCTCCTCTCTTTCCACTAAGGCCCATAAGGCCCATTAAACTTCCCGGAGGGTTATGGTAACCCCCGGTACTCCGGTATATGCCCGAACTTCACTCAGAACCCTTCCAATGTCCAAACATATTCGTCCAATATATCGATCTTTATGTCTCGACCATTTCGAAACTCCTCGTCATGTTCGTGATCAAATCCGGGACTCTGAACTAACTTCGGTACATCAAATCACAAAAACTCATAAAATCGATCGTCACCAAACGCTAAGCGTGCGGACCCTACAGGTTCGAGAACTATGTAGACATGACCAAGACATGTCTCCAGTAAATAACCAATAGCGGAACCTGGATGCTCATATTGGTTCCCACATATTCTATGAAGATCTTTATCGGTCAAAACGCATAACGATATACATTGTTCCCTTTGTCATCGGTATGTTACTTCCTCGAGATTCGATCGTCAGTATCCCAATACCTAGTTCAATATCGTTACCGGCGAGTCTCTTTACTCGTTCTGTAATGCTACATCACGTAACTAACTCATTAGCCACATTGCTTGCAAGGCTTATAGTGATGTACATTATCGAGAGGGCCCAGAGATACCTCTCCGACAATCGAAGTGACAAATCCTAATCTTGATCCATGCCAACTCAACAAACACCATCAGAGACACCTGTAGAGCACCTTTATAATCAACCAATTATATTGTGACGTTTGGTAGCACCCAAAGTGTTCCTCCGGTATTCGGGAGTTGCATGATCTCATAGTCATAGGAACATGAATAGTTATGGAGAAAGCAATAGCAACAAACTAAACGATCATCGTGCTAAGCTAACGGATGGGTCAAGTCAATCACACATCATTCTCTAATGATGTGATCCCATTAATCAAATGGCAACTCATGTCTATGGTTAGGAAACATAAACATCATTGATTCAGCGAGCTAGCCAAGTAGAGGCAAACTAGTGACACTCTGTTTGTCTATGTATTCACACATGTACTAAGTTTTCGGTTAATACAATTCTAGCATGAATAATAAACATTTATCATAATATAAGGAAATATAAATAACAACTTTATTATTGCCTCTGGGGCATATTTCCTTCAGTCTCCCACTTGCACTAGAGTCAATAATCTAGATTACATTTTAATGATTCTAACACCCAAGGAGTCTTGGTGCTGATCATGTTTTGCTCGTGAGAGAGGCTTAGTCAACGGGTCTGCAACATTCAGATCCGTATGTATCTTGCAAATCTCTATGTCTCACTCCTTGACTTGATTGCGGATGGAATTAAAGTGTCTCTTGATGTGCTTGGTTCTCTTGTGAAATATGGATTCCTTTGCCAAGGCAATTGCTCCAGTATTGTCACAAAAGATTTTCATTGGACCCGATGCACTAGGTATGATACCTAGATCGGATATGAACTCCTTCATCCAGACTCATTAATTTGCTGCTTCCGATGCAGCTATGTATTCTGCTTCACACGTAGATCCCGCCACGACGCTCTGCTTGGAACTCCACCAACTGACAGCTCCACCATTTAATAAAAACACGTATCCGGTTTGTGACTTAGAGTCATCTGAATCAGTGTTAAAGCTTGCATCGCCGTAACCATGTACAACGAGCTCTTTGTCACCTCCATATTGGAGAAACATATCCTTAGTCCTTTTCAGGTATTTTAGGATGTTCTTGACCGCTGTCTAGTGATCCACTCCTGGATTACTTTGGTACCTCCCTGCTAAACTTATATCAAGGCACACATCAAGTCTGGTACACAGCATTGCATACATGATAGAGCCTATGGCTCATGCATAGGGAACACCTTTCATTTTCTCTCTATCTTCTGTAGTGGTCGGGCATTGAGTCTGACTCAACTTCATACTTTCTAATACAGGCAAGAACCCTTTCTTTGCCCGATCCATTTTGAACTTCTTCAAAACGTTATCAAGGTATGTGCTTTGTGAAAGTCCAATTAAGCGTCTTGATCTATCTCTATAGATCTTGATGCCCAATATATAAGCAGCTTCACTGATGTCTTTCATTGAAAAATTCTTATTCAAGTATCCTTTTGTGCTATTAATAAATTCAGTATCATTCCCGATCAACAATATGTCATCTACATATAATATCAGAAATGCTACGGAGCTCCCACTCACTTTCTTGTAAACACGGGCTTCTCCAAAAGTCTGTACAAAACAATATGCTTTGATCACACTATCAAAGTGTATATTCCAACTCCAAGAGGCTTGCACCAGTCCATAAATGGATCGCTGGGGCTTGCACACTTTGTTAGCACCTTTTGGATCGACAAAACCTTCTGGTTGCATCATATACAACTCTTCTTTAAGGTATCCATTAAGGAATGTTGTTTTGACATCCATTTGCCAAATTTCATAATCATAAAATGCGGCAATTGCTAACATGATTCGAATGGACTTAAGCATCGCTATGGGTGAGAAGGTCTCATCATAGTCAACTCCTTGAACTTGTCGAAAACCTTTTGCAACAGGTCGAGATTTATAGATAGTAACATTACTGTCAGCGTCAGTCTTCTTATTGAAGATCCATTTATTCTCTATGGCCTGCCGATCATCGGGCAAGTCAACAAAAGTCCATACTTTGTTCTCATACATGGATCCCATCTCGGATTTCATGGCCTCAAGCCATTTTGCGGAATCTGGGCTCTTCATCGCTTCCTCGTAGTTCGTAGGTTCGTCATGGTCAAGTAACATGACTTCTAGAACAGGATTACCATACCACTCTGGTGTGGATCTTACTCTGGCTGACCTACGAGGTTCGGTAGTAACTTGATCAGAAGTTTCATGATCATCATCATTAGCTTCCTCACTTACTTGTGTAGGAATCACTAGAATTGATTTCAGTGATGAACTACTTTCTAATAAGGGAGAAGGTACAATTACCTCGTCAAGTTCTACTTTCCTCCCACTCACTTCTTTCGATGGAAACTCCTTCTTTAGAAAGGATCCATTCTTAGCAACGAATATCTTGCCTTTGGATCCGTGATAGAAGGTGTACCCAACAGTCACATTTGGGTATCCTATGAAGATACATTTCTCCAATTTGGATTTGAGCTTATCAGGTTGAAGGTTTTTCACATAAGCATCGCAGCCCCAAACTTTAAGAAACAACAACTTGGGTTTCTTGCCAAACCACATTTCATAAGGTGCCGTCTTGACGGATTTAGATGGTGCCCTATTTAATGTGAATGCAGCTATCTCTAAAGCGTAACCCCAAAACAATAGCGGTAAATCGGTGAGAGACATCATAGATCGCACCATATCAATTAACATACGATTACGACGTTCAGACACACCATTACGCTGTGCTGTTCCAGGTGGCGTGAGTTGCGAAACTATTCCGCATTGTTTCAAATGAAGTCCAAACTCATAACTCAAATATTCGCCTCCACGATCAGATCGTAGAAACTTGATTTTCTTGTTATGATGATTTTCAACTTCACTCTGTAATTCTTTGAACTTTTCAAATGTTTCAGGCTTATGTTTCATTAAGTAGATATACCCATATCTGCTCAAATCATCTGTGAAGGTGAGAAAATAACGATATCCACCGCGAGCTTCAATGTTCATTGGACCACATACATCAGTATGTACGATTTCCAATAACTCTGTTGCTCGCTCCATTGTTCCGGAGAACGGAGTTTTAGTCATCTTGCCCATGAGGCATGGTTCGCAAGTACCAAGTGATTCATAATCAAGTGATTCCAGAAGTCCATCAGAATGGAGTTTCTTCATGCGCTTTACACCAATATGACATAAACGGCAGTGCCACAAATAAGTTGCACTATCATTATCAACTCTGCATCTTTTCGCTTCAATACTACGAACATGTGTATCACTACTATCATGATTTAGTAAAAATAGAGAACTCATCAGGGGTGCATGACCATAAAAGATATTACTCATATAAATAGAAAAACATTATTCTCTGATTTAAATGAATAACCGTCTCGCATCAAACAACATCTAGATATAATGTTCGTGCTCAACGCTGGCACCAAATAACAATTATTTAGGTCTAATACTAATCCCGAAGGTAGATGTAGAGGTAGCGTGCCGACGGCGATCACATCGACTTTGGAACCATTTCCCACGTGCATCGTCACCTCGTCCTTAGCCATTCTTCGCTTAATCCGTAGCCCCTGTTTCGAGTTGCAAATGTTAGCAACTGAACCAGTATCAAATACCCAGGCACTACTGCGATCATTAGTAAGCTACACATCAATAACATGTATATCAAATATACCTTTCACTTTGCCATCCTTCTCCGCCAAATACTTGGGGCAGTTCCGCTTCTAGTGACCAGTTCCTTTGCAGTAGAAGCACTCAGTCTCGGGCTTAGGTTCAGACTTGGGTTTCTTCACTTGAGCAGCAACAGGTTTGTTGTTCTTCTTGAAGTTCCCCTTCTTCCCTTTACCCTTTTTCTTGAAACTAGTGGTCATGTTGACCATCAGCACTTGATGCTCCTTCTTGATTTCTACCTCCGCAGCCTTTAGCATTGCGAAGAGCTCAGGAATCGTCTTATCCATCCCTTGCATATTATAGTTCATCATGAAGCTCTTGTATCATGGTGGCAGTGATTGAAGAACTCTGTCAATGACACTATCATCAGGAAGATTAACTGCCATTTGAGTCAAGTGCTTGTGGTACCTAGACATTCTGAGTATATGTTCACTGATAGAACTATTCTCCTCCATATTGCAGCTGTAGAACTTATTGGAGACTTCATATCTCTCAATCTGGGCATTTGCTTGAAATATTAACTTCAACTCCTCGAACATCTCATATGCTCCATGACGTTTAAAACGTTGTTGAAGTCCCGGTTCTAAGCCATAAAGCATGGCACACTGAACTATCGAGTAGTCATCAGCTTTGCTCTGCTAGGTGTTCATAACATCTGGCGTTGCTCCTGCAGCGGGTTTGTCACCTAGCGGTGCTTCCAGGACGTAATTCTTCTATGTAGCAATGAGGATAATCCTCAAGTTATGGACCCAGTCCATATAGTTGCTACCATCATCATTCAACTTAGCTTCCTCTAGGAACGCATTAAAATTCAACGGAACAACAACACGTGCCGTCTATCTACAACAACATAGACATGCAAAATACTATCAGGTACTAAGATCATGATAAATTAAAGTTCAATTAATCAAATTACTTAAGAACTCCCACTTAGATAGACATCTCTCTAATCATCTAATTGATCACGTGATCCATATCAACTAAACCATTTCCGATCATCACGTGAGATGGAGTAGTTTTCAATGGTGAACATCACTAAGTTGATCATATCTACTATATGATTCACGCTCGACCTTCCGGTCTCCACTGTTCCGATGCCATTTATGCATATGCTAGGCTCGTCAAGTTTAACCCGAGTATTCCGCATGTGCAAAACTGGCTTGCACCCGTTGTATGTGAACGTAGAGATTATCACACCGGATCATCACATGGTGTCTCTGCACGACGAACTGTAGCAATGGTGCATACTCAGGGAGAACACTTATACCTTGAAATTTAGTGAGAGATCATCCTATAATGCTACCGTCGAACTAAGCAAAATAAGATGCGTAAAGGATAAACATCACATGCAATCAATATAAGTGATATTATATGACCATCATCATCTTGTGCCTTTGATCTCCACCTCCAAAGCACCATCATGATCACCATCGTCACCGGCTTGACACATTGATCTCCATCGAAGCATCGTTGTCGTCTCGCCAACTATTGCTTCTACGACTATCGCTACCGCTTAGTGATAAAGTAAAGCAATTACATGGCGATTGCATTTCATACAATAAAGCGACAACCATATGGCTCCTGCGAGTTGCCGATAATTGTGTTACAAAACATGATCATCTCATACAATAAAATTTACCATCATGTCTCGACCATATCACATCACAATATGCCCTGCAGAAACAAGTTAGACGTCCTCTACTTTGTTGTTGCAAGTTGTACGTGGCTGCTACGGGCTGAGCAAGAACCGTTCTTACCTATGCATCGAAAACCACAACACGGTATAGTGATTGATTTTTGATCTTCAGAAAGAACCATGTTCATTAAATCCGATTCAACTAAAGTTGGAGAAACAGACACCCACTAGCCACCTGTGTGCGAAGCACGTCGGTAGGACCAGTCTCGCATAAGCGTACGTGTAATGTCGGTCTAGGCCGCTTCATCCAACAATGCCGCTGAATCAAGAATCAACTAGTGACGGCAAGCAATATGTATATACCCACGCCCACAACTCCTTTTTGTTCTACTCGTGCATATAACATCTTCGCATAAACCTGGCTTGGATGCCAATGTTGGAGAAAGCAGTAATTTCAAAAAAAATCCTACGCACACGCAAGATCATGGTGATGCATGGCAACGAGAGGGGAGAGTATTGTCTATGTACCCTCGTAGACCGTAAGCGGAACCGTTATGACAACGCGGTTGATGTAATCGTATGTCCTCATGATCGACCAATCTAGTACCAAAGATACGGCACCTCCGTGGTCTGCACACGTTCAGCTCGGTGAAGTTCCGCGAACTCATGATCCAGTAGAGCTTCGAGGGAGAGCTTCGTCAGCAAGGCGGCATGATGACGGTGATGATGTTGCTACCGGAACAGGGCTTCGCCTAAGCACCGCTACATACTACCAAGGTGGATTATGGTGGAGGGGGCACCGCACACGGCTAAAGATCAATGATCAACTTGTGTGTCTATGGGGTGCCCCCCTCCCCCATATATAAAGGAGTGGAGGAGGGGGAGGGCCGGCCCTCCTATGGCGCGCCCCATGGGGAGTCCTACTCCCATCGGGTGTAGGATTCCCCCCTTTGCATGTAGTAGGAGTAGGAGAAGGAAGGAGGAAAGAGGGAGAAGGAAAGGGGGGTGCCGCCCCCCCCCCCTCCTAGTCCAATTCGGACCAGAGGGGGAGGGGCACGCGGCCTACCCTGACAGCCCTCCTCTCTTTCCAATAAGGCCCATTAAACTCCCCGGGGGGTTCCGGTAACCCCCCGGTACTCCGGTATATGCCCGAACTTCACTCGAAACCCTTCCGATGTCCAAACATAGTCGTCCAGTATATCGATCTTTATGTCTCGACCATTTCGAAACTCCTCGTCATCCGTGATCAAATCCAGGACTCCAAACTACCTTAGGTAAATCAAAACACAAAAACTCATAAAACCGATCATCTCTGAACGTTAAGCATGCGGACCCTACGGGTTCGAGAACTATGTAGACATGACCGAGACATGTCTCTGGTCAATAACCAATAGCGGAACCTGGATGCTCATATTGGTTCCCACATATTCTACGGAGATCTTTATCTGTCAAACCACATAACGATATACGTTGTTCCCTTTGTCATCGGTATGTTACTTGCCCGAGATTCGATTGTCGGTATCTCAATACCTAGTTCAATCTCGTTACCGGCAAGTCTCTTTACTCATTCTGTAATGCTACATCCCGTAACTAACTCATTAGCCACATTGCTTGCAAGGCATATAGTGATGTACATTACCGAGAGGTCCCAGAGATACCTCTCTGACAATCGGAGTGACAAATCCTAATATTGATCCATGCCAACTCAACAAACACCATCAGAGACATCTGTAGAGCACCTTTATAATCACCAAGTTACATTGTGACGTTTTGTAGCACACAAAGTGTTCCTCCGGTATTCGCGATTTGCATGATCTCATAGTCATAGGAACATGTATAGTTATGGAGAAAGCAATAGCAACAAACTAAACAATCATCGTGCTAAGCTAACGGATGGGTCAAGTCAATCACATCATTCTCTAATGATGTGATCCCATTAATCAAATGACAACTCATGTCTATGGTTAGCAAACATAATTAACCATCATTTATTCAACGAGCTAGTCAAGTAGAGGCAAACTAGTGACACTCTGTTTGTCTATGTATTCACACATGTACTAAGTTTCAAGTTAATACAATTCTAGCATGAATAATAAACATTTATCATGATATAAGGAAATATAAATAACAACTTTGTTATTGCCTCTAGGGCATATTTCCTTCAAAGCACACATGGCCGGGATGAGAGGCGTCGACAAAACCAATGGGCTCCTCACCGTAATCCTGCTCCTCAAGGTGCATGTCAAAACCGGCGGATCTCGGGTAGGGGGTCCCGAAATGTGCGTCTAGGCGGATGGTAACAGGAGACAAGGGACACGATGTTTTTACCCAGGTTTGGGCCCTCTCGATGGAGGTAAAACCCTACTCCTGCTTGATTAATATTGATGATATGGGTAGTACAAGAGTAGATCTACCATGAGATCAAGGAGGCTAAACCCTAGAAGCTAGCCTATGGTATGATTGTTCTTCGTCCTACGGACTAAAACCCTCCGGTTTATATAGACACCGGAGAGGGCTAGGGTTACACAGAGTCGGTTACAATGGTAGGAGATCTACATATCCGTATCGCCAAGCTTGCCTTCCATGCCAAGGAAAGTCCCTTCCAGACACGGGACGAAGTCTTCAATCTTGTCTCTTCATAGTCCAGGAATCCGGCCGAAGGTATAGTCCGGCTATTCGGACACCCCCTAATCCAGGACTCCCTCAGTAGCCCCTGAATCAGGCTTCAATGATGACGAGTCCGGCGCGCAGATTGTCTTCGGCATTGCAAGGCGGGTTCCTCCTCCAAGTACTTCATAGAAGATTTTGAACACAAAGGTAGTGTCCAGCTCTGCAAAATAAGTTTCCGCATATTGCCATAGAGAGAATAATATTTACACAAATCTAATCTGCCGACGTATTCTGTAGCATCACATCACACCACGGCCAAGTCTTTATTCGAATCATTTTCCTGTCCCACCTCAGCGCGTTTAGCGAGGTGGTTTCCTTGGCACGTCTTGTCAAAGCAGAGATCGTGTCCCCTTATTCCAGGATTCTCATCAATAAGGGCGTGGGTAACCCAGTCGTACCTGTTGGTATGTTTTCTCGATCAAAGGCGAGTCCCAAACGGTCAGGGGGAGGGCCCTTGGTATTCAACCTCTTATAAAGAGACCAAGGCCTTACTCCTTTCTTTCAATCTCAAACGAGTTCGCCCTTCGCCTCGAGTTCCAACACCAAAGGCTCCAGATTTCAGGCGCTTCGGACCTTCGACAATGTCCGGTTCTGACCTTCGAGGCTGATGGATGCCCTCCTCCGTCACGGAGGAGGACGTGCTGAAGTTGAGAGAGGCCAGGTTCTTGACCGGCGAAATCTGGCATAGGCTGCCTGCTCAAGGGTAGGTCATTCCCACTCCCAAGCCTGGTGAGAGTGTGGTGTTCATGTCTCACTTCCTTCGGGGGCTAGGCTTCCCGACGGATCCCTTCGTGAGGGGGCTCATGTTTTATTATGGGCTGGAATTTCACGACTTAGCTTCGGAGTCCATCCTCCATATTTCCTCATTCATCGTCGTGTGTGAAGCCTTCCTCCGTATTACTCCTCACTTCGTAGTATGGTTCAAGACCTTCAAAGTAGAGCCGAAGATGATCGAGGGACGGCACATGGAGTGCGGAGGTGCTTTTATAAGCAAGAATGTTGGTGCTCCATGGCCCGAGGGCTCTTTTCAAGAGGAGTCCAGCTTATGGCAACGAGAGTGGTTTTACATCACCGTTCCCAGGGGCACCAAGTGGGTGGCGCCACCTGCCTTTCGCTCGGGTCCCCCACCACAGCTAGTGTCATGGGTCAATAAAGGACTGAACTGGGGGCCATCCAAGGACGTGCCCTTGTTGCAGGGCCGCATTCGAGATCTCTTAGAAAGAGACATTAGCCTGGTCGTGGTGACACAGGTTATGTTGATCCGCAGAGCCTTGCCCGGCAAACGTCGCCCCTTCGCCTGTGGGAGTTCAATCCGGAGGGACCACGAGCTCTCCAGCATTTCATGGGCACAATGCCCGTGGAGATGTACAAATTATTCTTCGGATCACAAGCAGTGTGTCCGGACTTGACCAAGGACGCAGGCCTGAGCTGCAATCGCCCGGGATACTCAAGTAAGTAGCCTTGTGCCCGGACTCGCTATACGTATATTTATCATAAAATTTCCCCTAAAAGAGATGTCCTTTAAACAGGAGTGGATAGCAAAAGCAAAGCTAATCAGGTGTCCGTCCCCCCTTCCCGAGACCACGCCGGATCCCGTGCTAGTCAGGATGTTGGAGGTTGTGCCTTCGGAGGAAAGCGAGGGAGGGGACAAGGAAGCTACAGCCTCCTCGAAGAAGGTTGTATGGAAGGGAGGAATCGAAAATTCCTTTCCTCGAGAGAAGAAGAGGACCGCCTCTGACGACCCAGAGACCATGGCCTCAAAGCGGGGGAAGAAATCTTCGTCAGAGGATCCTGCGCCGGGGGATACTTCGGCCGAATTATGCCCTCAAGGGGATCAGCCCTCCACCGAGCCGTAAGTAGAGAGGAGTTTTTCTTTTTAAGAAATGAGAGAAATCCTTGCGTCATATCTGAGAAGAGTAATCGAAAATTTACCTTGTATCTCGGACCTTAGCCCTTCTCATCAGAGCTCGTCTTCGGGGGATCTTCTTCCGGAGATGATGGAGAGCGGAACGCCTACCCCTGTCGTACCGCCTTGCAAGGCGGGCGACCCTGAGGTATCGTCGCGGAGGGTTTCTCTGAATCCGGCAGGGCCGGAAGGTAGTCATATGGCCCCCCAAAGCCCTCCGTGTCCGGCCTTCGAAAAGGGCCATCAGACGAGTCCGGCACCGTCTCGTGGGTGGTCGGAGGAGCTGAAGGATCTGCTAGGGCGAGCATCTATCTCAGAGGAGCACCGTGCATTGATGGGTACGGTGATTGAGAGGATTTCATCCGCGGAGAGCGGATTGCACGAGGCCGTCAGGAGTTTACTGACAGGTTTTGAGGTACGCGAAATAATTTACCCTTTTTGGACAGTTGCGCATAAATAAGATGCGCCCTGTGTAGATAGTAGCCCCTGAGACTCTGTGCGTTGTCAAAAGTGACGGCGCGCAGAGGATCATAATCCCAGGTCTAATATGCCGCCTTCATACGTAGGTGGCGAAGTGTCGGGTGGCCAGCCGTACTGATGAATTTGCCGAGCTAAAGCGGCAACTTGACGTGGCAGATGCGGACATCGCGCTTATCAACAAGCGGCTTGACGAGGCACAAGGTATGTAATTACTCCGGCGGCACCTGGTAAGAGGAGCTTTATGCCAGTATCTTACAATGTGTGCGCTTGATGCAGATGGTGCTGCTGCCATGGAGAATCTTTGGGCGGAACTTGCCCGAGCCAAGGAGCAAGCCAGGAAAAGTGATGCGGCTGCCAGAAAGGCAATTGAAGAGCTGAAAGCCGAACAGGCTGCTCACTGCCGAAGCAAGAAGGAAATGGCCGAGATGGTTGTGAAGCTGAAGAGCGCTGCTGACCGTTGCAAGCTTCTTGAAAAAGAAGATCGGGCGGAACAGACGGACCTGGAGAAGGCCGTTGCCGATGCCAAGGATGCTCGCTCTGCGATGAGAGCTATGAAGGAGGAGCTGCGTCAGGCCGGAGAGATCGCGGCTGGAAAGCCCTTTATGCTGCGGAGGAAGTTCTGTGATCCTAAACATGCTCCGTTAGACCGGATGTGGAGTATGGCGGACACCTATCTGGATTTGGCAGCGAGTGCCGCAGATGCGGCCGAACACTTCCGAGATCAAGAAGATCGCGAAGTGGAAAAGCTCTTTTGGTCGCAGTTCCACAATCCGGAGCGTCCACTGTCATTAGCCGATCGTTTGGCCGAATGGGCCGAGCTAAATAGGTTGTCCGGACTCGCCATGAAGTATGTCATGAGTCATCTGTGGCCAGAGAGGCCAGAGCCGAAAAGTTATTTCAACTTGGTGCAGCAGTTCCTTGGTGCGGCGCCGCATATCAATGCGATGAAGAGGTCAGCGTGCATAGAGGGTGCGCGGATGGCTCTTGCCCGTGTCAAGACATACTGGGCGGAAATGGAGGCCACCGCTGTTGCATCCCCAGACTCGGATGGAAGCCGAGTACCTGCCGAGCACTATTTTCAGGAAGTTCTGCAAGGCGCTCGTTTAATAGAGACGCAGTGCTCGAAGGATACTATATTCGAATAGCATATATTATTGTAAAACAATATTTTGATAAATTGTAGAAGCTTTTTATACTTGTGCCTGCAAGTATTATAATACCTCCTGTGCGGCCGTTTAACATATATGTATATATAATCTGAAAGATGGCAGTCGTCGGCTTCAGCCCCCACGCACATAATGCGGGGGTGTTCGCAGAAGGCGCATTTTCACACTTGATCCAACGTCTTGGTCCTACAAAGGAGGTGATAGCGCAGCGAACTAGGCAATCGGACTATGATGCTTTATCACTTTCACTTAGCCATAGGAGTTTGACAGTGAGGCTACTTATATAGCCCCTGGTGGCGCCTGCGCTCGCCCGAACTCGGGGCGCGTATGTGCCTGGCCGGGAAGCGGCCCTTCGTTAATGCGGAGGAATCCTAAAGATTCCGGTAAGTCATCGAGTGGTTGACCAGTCTCACGCTATATCATGACAGTCAGTTTTCGGCTTTCTCTACTGAGGTGCTCGCCTGGCCGAACCGGGGCACAATCGCAGTAGTTCTCCTGGTGCCGCCTTAGCCGATAGAGCGGAACGTAAGGTAGCAAAACACAGGAGCCGGGCAAACCCAACATTTGACCAAAGACATGATTCGGAGCTGATGCATATAAGGCCAAACTCGCGACGCCGAACACTCCCTAAGGTATTCGGTCTTTATGAGGGCGGGCGGGATAACGCCCTTAGTAATAAGCCCCTAGTGTCCAGGTACGCGCAAAACTCTGACGTGGCCACATGCCAAAACGCCAGCCTCCTCCTTGGTTATACCAAGAAACCAGGGGATGTGTGTCAACAAGAGACAGTAAAAAAGGTTTACGCAGGGTCTTAATCTGAAAAGAATCCTTGGAACGGGTCCCTGCTGCACGTCTGCGCCTGTGTCTCCGTTGTGCCGTATCCTGGACGGGCGTAGCACGGTGTTCATCTGTAAAAGAGAGGAACTTAGTTGAAGAAATATCATGCCGAACATGAGTTATACTAAATAAACAAAGTATAAATCGAAATGGGTAAAATTGAGCTTTATTGTCTCTTGTTTTATATGCGCGGAGCCCCTAGTACAGGGGTATACGGCTATTAAGCCTTTATCAATTGTATGTTTATGCCGGACTCGTCTAGCCGTGTCCGTGGTCTTGACGACCTGTTTAGGTGCCTTGGCTGGTGAAGCCGCTTTATTGTGGGGTTATCAAGGCAGCCGCACTGTCTTCCGTGCGGGAGGAACACTCAATGTTTTCCCTTTAATGAGATGATGCCTCGTGGACCGGGCATCTTAAGCGTAAGAGATGCATAATGCGGTATTGTGTTAAAGCGGGCGAAAGCTTCGCGCCCCAGCAGTGCTTGATAGCTACTTGAGAATGGGGCGATGTGGAAAGTTAGCTGTTCGCGACGGAAGTTATCGGGGGAGCCGAACATAACTTCTAGCCGGAGAGAACCCATGCAACGGGCATCCGGGCCTGGCGTTACCCCTTGAAAGGAGGTTTTGCTATGGCGAATTTTTGTAGGGTCTATCCCCATGTTGCGGATTGTGTCCTGGTATAACAGGTTTAGACCACTGCCGCCGTCCATCAGGACATTTGTAAAGTGGAGTCCGCCGATTATTGGATCTAATACCAAGGCAGTCCAGCCTGCGTTCCGGATACTTCTAGAGTAATCCTGATGGTCGAAGGTGATCGGTTTTAACAACCATTGGCGAGACTCCTTTGGGATAGGCCGTATGGCGCGTATCTCTGTTGGCGCCATTCTGTTCGTCACGTGAAGTAAGTTTACTGTTTTGACTTCTTGTGGGAAATCCTTTTGTTTCCTGGTGCTCTGCTTGTGGGGTTCGTCGTCGTCCTCACTTGGTGTGTCGAGCCCCTTGTGTTCGGCGTTGAGTTTGCCGGATTGCTTGAAAACCCAACAATCTCTGTGGGTATGGTTCGCAGGCTTCCCGGGAGTACTGTGTATTTGACATATCTTGTCCAAGATTTTGTTTAAGTTGGATAGCTCGTCCCTGTTATCCTTGAGGGGCGGCTTTCTCTGATTCTGCCGCGAGCTTTTGAATCCGGCGTTGACCGCCGTGCTCTTTGGGCTGTTTCCCTTATTCCGGCGCTGGTCCTTGCTGCGTCGGGGTTTTCCGTTTCCATCCCTAACTTCGGATGTACTTGGGTCGCTGGTGCTACATCTTGCCAACCAGCTGTCCTCTCCTGCGCAAAAGCGGGTCATGAGGCTTGTTAATGCGGCCATTGTTCTTGGCTTTTCTTGGCCGAGGTGTCTGGCGAGCCATTCGTCTCGAACGTTATGCTTAAAAGCTGCTAGGGCTTCGGCGTCCGGACAGTCGACTATCTGATTCTTTTTAGTAAGAAATCTGTTCCAGAATTTCCGGGCTGACTCTCCGGGCTGTTGAGTTATGTGACTGAGATCGTCTGCATCCGGAGGGCGGACATAGGTCCCTTGAAAATTTGCCCGGAAAGCATCCTCAAGCTCTTCCCAACTTCCAATGGTGTTTTCGGGAAGGCTTTTGAGCCAATGCCGGGCTGGCCCTTTAAGCTTGAGGGGTAAGTATTTTATGGCGTGGAGGTCATCTCCTCTGGCCATGTGTATGTGGAGGATATAATCCTCGATCCAGACCCCAGGGTCTGTTGTTCCGTCGTACGCCTCTATGTTTACGGGCTTGAATCCCGCTGGAAATTCATGGTCCAGCACCTCATCGGTGAAACATAGGGGGTGTGCGGCACCCCTGTATTTGGGTGTGCCGTGATGTTCGGATATTTGTTGTGTTGCATTGCTTACTAGAGCTTGCTTTCTTGGCCCGTAGATAGATCTGGCTGGGCCATCTTTTTGATGCGGATCCTTTGGTGGATCGCGTGCCGGCTTGTGTGCGGCGCCGCTTGCCGCTCCATGCTGGCCATGCGGTCGTCTATCCGACCGGGTGGCTTTCCTATTTTTTGACTGCGGGGGCTCTAAGGCCTCCTCGTCAAATTCAGGCAGTAGCTTTCGCTTTGGATAGCTTTTTGTGCGGCGACTGCCGCCATATTTGTCTGCGGTGTTGCGTACTTTGCTCCATCTGATTCTGAGTGCATCTTCCGCAGTTTTGAGCTTCCGCTTCTGCTTTTTCAGGCTACGCGCAGTGGCGACGAGCCTTTTGTGGAGGTTTTTCTGCTCCATGAGCCTATCCGGCGTAAGTTCGTTCGGACTGTTGTTTTCGCCGGGGACGGGGTGTTCGGTTTGTTTATCCAAGTTGCCATGTTCGGACGGTTGCTCGAAGGCATGTTCGCGTCCGCCGGCTCACCCTGCTCTATGGTTGGGTCTGTATGGCTGCTGTCTCTGTCGAGGCGGGGCTTGGAGCGACGCTTATGTCGCCGCTTTGATTGCTTTTCGAGTGAACGATTCCTCGTTGCATCCTTGTGTTCCTCGTCGTTGCTTCCTTTGGGTGTGTCCACCATGTATACATCATGAGATGAGGTGGTTGTCCAGTGCCTTATAGGCATTGGTTCATGTTCATCTCCTACATCATCATCCATACCGTCGATGTCTTCGGAGTCGAAGTCGAGCACGCCGTTTAAATTATCGACAGTGTCTACGAAGTGGGTGGTGGGTGGGCATCAAATTTCTTCATCGTCAACATCCCAATCATGTCGGTCATGGTCCGGCCAGGACTCTCCTGACAAAGAGAGAGACTTGAGTGAATTTAGAATGTCGCCGAAGGGTGAGTGCTGAAAGATGTCTGCGGCGGTGAACACCATGATCGGCGCCCAATCGGATTCGATTGGTAGGGGCGCGGAGGGCTCGGAGTCCGGGGAAGAGTCCGGCATCTTGGAGTCACGGGCTTCGTGGAGGACAAGGCTGGTGTTCGGCTTGATCACCATAGAGATTCCAGCCCCCGAGGCGGTGTCTAACCACCCATCCTCGATTGGTGTGGTCGGCTCCAAGCCAAGGGTCGGAGCGGACACAGGTGCGGCCTCCAGGGCACTGTTCGGCGGTAGAGCTAGATCAAGCCCATCGTGACAGTGCGGCGCGCTCGGCTGCGGCTCGAATCCGTCGAAGATCAAGTCTCCGCGGAGGTCGGCCATGTAGTTTAAACTTCCAAATCTGACCTGACTGCCAGGGGCGTAGCTTTCGATCTGCTCCAGATGGCTAAGCGAATTGGCCCGCAATGCAAAGCCGCCAAATACGAAGATCTGTCTGGGGAGAAAAGTCTCACCCTGGATCGCATCGTCGTTGATGATCGGAGGAGCCATCGGGCCTAAAAGTGACGACACATAGGAACTCTCAATGAAAGCACCAATGTTGTTGTCAAAACCGGTGGATCTCGGGTAGGGGGTCCCGAACTATGCGTCTAGGCGGATGGTAACAGGAGACAAGGGACACAATGTTTTTACCCAGGTTCGGGCCCTCTCAATGGAGGTAAAACCCTACTCCTGCTTGATTAATATTGATGATATGGGTAGTACAAGAGTAGATCTACCACGAGATCAAGGAGGCTAAACCCTAGAAGCTAGCCTATGGTATGATTGTTCTTCGTCGTACGGACTAAAACCCTCCTGTTTATATAGACACCGGAGAGGGCTAGGGTTACACAGAGTCGGTTACAATGGTAGGAGATCTACATATCTGTATCGCCAAGCTTGCCTTCCACGCCGAGGAAAGTCCCTTCCGGACACGGGACGAAGTCTTCAATCTTGTATCTTCATAGTCCAGGAATCCGGCCGAAGGTATAGTCTGGCTATCCGGACACCCCCTAATCCAGGAATCCCTCAGTGTCCATGAAGAAAGGCGTTGGAGACATCCATCTGATGAACTGGCAGAAACCGGAGACCGCCAACTAAAGGACGATGCAGACTGTGTCCGGTTTGACAACCGGTGCAAACGTCTCAGTGAAGTCAACTCCCTCACGCTGCCGAAACCAACGAACCACCCAACGAGCCTTATAGCACTCAAGCGTGCCATTCGAGCGGGTGTTATGACGAAAAACCCACTTTTCGCTTATGATGTTGGCGCGAGGAGGCCGGGGAACCAGTGTCCAGGTACGGTTCCACTGAAGAGCATCGAACTCTTCCTGCATCGCAGTAAGCCAGTGAGGATCACGTAGGGCTACTCCGGCGGACGTAGGAATCGACGACGGCTCGGTGGTGGAGGCAGCAACGAGATACTCGTCGTTGGAGTACTACAGGCTCGGGCGGTGGACGCTGGCCCTGGCCGAGTGAGAGGGCGAGACAAAAACTCCGGGACCACAGTGGGCATGGGTGGTGAAGAGCCAGTTGCGTCTGAGGCCGAAGCTGAGGTGGAGCCCGAGGGGGCGGCTCCTCCCAAGGAGGACTCCGGGCCCGAGGCGGTCAACGAAGGGAGTGTCAGCTAGGCGGCTGGCGATGTGCCGGCAACGGGGACGCGGCCAAGGCAGCCGGGGAAGGAGCTGGCGGCGGCGACGGCAACGATGAGCCGGTCGGCGAAGACGCCGGTGACGAGGCGGCTGGTGAGGGTGGCGTGGAGGCGCGAGGACCGTCGAAGCCCGAAGGCAGTCCAAGAACCGAGCGGGGCGATCCACCAGACGGGGTCGTCGGAGGGCCGCCGGTGGACGGTGGCGACGGGGCGACGAGAGGTACCTACTGCTGAAAGGGAAACACCTTCTCATCAAAGTAAATGTGTCGGGAGGTGAATACACGATGTGAGGCAGGCAGGGTTGTAGCAGCGGTAGCGTTTAGTGGTAGGTGGGGAGCCGAGGAAGATGCAAGCAATGGAGCAAGGTTCAAGCTTATGAGGCATAGTGGCGGCTATGCTAGGATAGCAGAGACAACCAAAGATGCGAAGCTCATCATAAGAGGGTGGTGCATCAAAGAGAAGATGATGGGGTGCAAAGTTCCTGTGAGTACGATAGGGGCAGATGTTAATGAGGAGTGATGCGGTGGCGAGAGCGTCAGGCCAAAAGCGCGGAGGCACATTGGCGTCAATGAGAAGCATACGAATGCAGTCATAAAGTGTGCGAAGAATGCGCTCAGCATGACTGTTTTGTTGCGAAGTGTACGGATATGTGAGAGAAAAGTCGTCCCATGTGTGGTGAGGAGAGTGCAAACAACTAAGTTATCAAACTCCTTCCCATTATCTGTTTGGAACGCAAGGATGCGATGAAGAAACTGCATGAAAACATACAAGTAGAATGCAGTGAGAGTGGAGATAACATTAGACTTACGCCGCAACGGGAAGGTCCACACATAGTGTGAAAAATCATCAACAATGACAAAAAATAAAGATAGCCCGTATTACTCGCAACTGGAGAGTTCCATACATAACTATGAATTAACCCAAGCGGGTATGATGCAACATGAGAAGAAGCCCTAAATGAAAGACGAGCATGTTTGCCGAGGCGACAAGCATGAAAAGGGTGATCGTCGATCTTATTACATGTGAATGAGAAACTCCGAAGTATATGACGAAGGGTGGCGGGGTTGGGATGACCCAAGCAAGAATGGCAAAGATCCACACCGGTGGCGAGGGCAAGAAGGGAGACGTAGGTGGTGGAGGCAGTGGAGTAGACCGGGTAGAGCTCCTCGGGGCTGTCACACCGGTGGAGTACCATCCGGGTACAACCGTTCTTAACAAAATAAACCACACTTGTCAAACTCAACGGTAACAGGATTTTCACATGTAAAATAACGAACAAAGACAAGATTTTTAATAAGATCAGGAGAAACTAATATGTTAGATAATGACAATGTTGTATATGTAGATGGAAAAGATGCATTACCTATGTGAGTAATGGGAAGTGAGGAACCATCACCGACGGTGATGCTAGCGGAAGTGTGGACGGGATAGGAGAGCAGTGATACGTCTCCAACATATCTATAATTTTTTATTGTTCCATACTATTATATTATCTATTTTGGATGCTTTATATGCATTAATATGCTATTTTATATTATTTTTGGGACTAACTTATTAACCCAGAGCGAAGTGCCACTTTATGTTTTTTCCTTCTTTTTGAGTTTTACAGAAAAATAATATCAAACGGAGTCCAAACAGAATAAAACTTTCGTGATGATTTTTCTTGGACAATAAGACACACGTAGGACTTGGAGATGAAGTCAGAGGAGTCCCGAGGAGGCCATAAGCCTTAGGGGCACACCCCGGGGGGCGCCATGAGGGTTTGTGGCCCCCTCAGAGCTCCTCTAATCCTAATTCTTGGCCTATAAATTCCCAAATATTCCCAAACGACCAAAGGCATCCACAAAAATACTTTTCCACCACCGTAACCTTCTGTACCCGTGAGATCCCGTCTAGAGACCTTTTCCGGCACCCTATCGGAGGGGGATCCGATCACGAAGGGATTCTACATCACCTCTATTGCCCTTCTGATGAAGCGTGAGTAGTTTACCACAGAACTACGGGTCCATAGCAAGTAGTTAGATGGCTTCTTCTCTCTCTTTGATCCTCAATACCAAGTTCTCCTCGATGTTCTTGGAGATCTATCCGATGTAACATTCTTTTGCAGTGTGTTTGTCGAGATCCGATGAATTGTGGATTTATGATGAGTTTATCTATGAATATTATTTAAATATTCTCTGAATTCTTTTATGCATTATTTGATATCTTTGTATTTCGCTTCGAATTATTGGTTTGGTTTGGCCAACTAGATTTGTTCTTCTTCCAATGGGAGAGGTGCTTAGTTTTTGGTTCAATCTTGCGGTGATCTCACCCAATAACAAAGTAGGGGTAGCAAGACATGTATTGTATTGTTGTCATCAAGGGTAAAAATATGGGGTTTTCATCATATCATCTTGTTTAAGGCGTTACTCCATTCTTATGAACTTAATACTCTAGATGCATGCTGGATAGCGGCCGATGTGTGGAGAAATAGTAGTAGATGCAGGCAGGAGTAGGTCTACTTGACACGAACGTGATGCCTATATTCATAATCATTACCTTGGGTATCGTCATAACTTTGGTATTTTCTATCAATTGCTCGACAGTAATTTGTTCACCCACCTTATTATTTTCCTTCAAGAGAGAAGCCTCTAGTGAAACCTATGACCCCTGGGTCTATTTTCCAACATATGTCTTCAGATCTGTAAACCAAAAAAATCCAAAAATACCTCGGTGCAATTTATTTATTTTTACTTTGTTTTACATTTTAGTAATCTTTTATATATATCTCTATCAGATCTCACCTTTGCAAGTGACTGCGAAGGGATTGACAACCCCTTTATCGCGTTGGATGCAAGTGTTTGATTGTATGTGCAGGTGCATAGATTGGAGGCTTGTGTGTATCTCCTACTAGATTGATACCTTGGTTCTCAAAACAGAGGGAAATACTTATCTCTACTTTGATGCATCACCCTTTTCTCTTAAAGGGAAAAACCAACGGAAGCTCAAGAAGTAGCATGTAGAATTTCTGGCGCCGTTGCTGGGGAGATCTACATCAAGCCTACCAAGTACCCATCATAAACTCTCATCTCTTGCATTACTTTATTTGCCATTTGCCTCTCATTTTCCTCTCCCCCACTTCTAAAATATTTTCAGAAAAAAGCAAAAAGATTTGCCTTTTTATTTGCCCTTCTTCCATTCATATTTTCGTTTGCTCTCATGCTAGACCACGTTGTTTCCATCATGTCTGAACATGGGGAGGTTTCCATTGAAAGAGATAGTAATAATCTTGAGGGAAATTTTGATGACTTTGCTAATAACGATCCTCATGAAGAACCTACTATCATGCATACAAAAATACTCCGCATAGATAGCTGTAATATTATTGGAAAAGATGTGATTCAAGATTTCTTTACTTGTGCTGGTACGCTACCTACGTTTGGAGGATCTATTATTAATCAAACTAATAGTCTTGTGGGTGCAATAACTTTGCTCATAATTGAACTCGAAAGACAATTTGTTCATATGCACCCTTGCATACAAAGGATTTTTTAGAGTTCTCTAATATTCAACATTCTTCCATTAAACGCGCCGCCACTATATTTTTAGCCCATGAGTTTAGATTCATCATGAAAGAGGCTAGCGAAATTTTTTTCTCATTACAAAATAAATGGTGGTTGTCCCCCTATAGAGGAGATCCTTTTTAATCAAGCAGAAATAATGAGATTGCAGTCTCCCGATTATGTTGCCTATAATGAAAATTTGAGAAAAAGGGTCCCTACCGAGGTTTTGGTTGATAAGAATTATGAACTCAATGATAATTTTGCTATACAAAACAAAGGATTAGGGTTCATATTAAGATATAGGCTTATGACGTTCCACCAAAGGAAAGCTTATAATGATGAGTTGATTATAAACTATGGGCCGAAGGAGGAACCTATTCCTCCCACACTTGATCTTATGGATCCTTATCCTATTAAATATAGCCCTTTTGAATATTTTTCTCGCCACAAAGGAAACTTGCCGCTGAAAGAAGGGAGCATGAGATGAGCATGGATGATCTCCCTTACTATTATGACAATACCTAGATCTATGTTTTATGCCTAGCTAGGGGTGTTAAACAATAGCGCTTGTTGGGAGGCAACCCAATTTTACTTTTTATTTTTTGGTTTTTGGTTCTGTTTTGCAATAAATACACATTATTACCTCTGTAGTAGTTTTGTTTTGGTGTTTTAATTAGTGTTTGAGCCAAGTAAGACCTTTGGGATGGCTTACGGTGATAGTTGATTTGATCTTGCTGGAAACAAACTTTTGCACCCAGCAAAATAATTTTTAAAAATACAAAAGTGTGCTTTTGATCTGAATTTTGCACACAACATTGATATACAAATTTCCCAGGTTTTCCTATTTTTTCATAATTTGTGGAGTTACATAAGTATTCGAAGTTTTCAGATTGCTACGGACTGTTCTGTTTTTGATAGATTCTGTTTTCTATGTGTTGTTTGCTTATTTTAATGAATCTATGGCTAGTATCGGGGGGTATGAACCATGGAGAAGTTGGAATACAGTAGATATTTCACCAATATAAATAAAGAATGAGTTCACAACAGTACCAAAACATGATAATTTATTTTCTTATACTAACGGATCTCATGAGTTTTCTGTTGAGTTTTGTGTTGTGAAGTTTTCAAGTTTTGGGTAAAGATTTGGTGGACTATGGAATAAGGACTTGCAAGAGCCTAAGCTTGGGGATGCCCAAGGCACCCCAAGGTAATATTCAAGGACAACCAAGCATCTAATCTTGGGGATGCCCCGGATGGCATCCCCTCTTTCGTCTTCGTCTATTAGTAAATTTACTTGAGGCTATATTTTTGTGTGTTTTGCTTGGTGCGTCTTGTATGATATGAGTCTTTTCTTTTTAGTTTGCCACAGTCATCCTTGCTGTACACACCTTTTGAGAGGGACACACGTGAATCATGAATTTATTATAATACTCTATGTGCTTCACTTATATCTTTTGAGCTAAGCTATTTGCTCTAGTGCTTCACTTATATCTTTTTAGAGCACGGCGGTGGCTTTATTTTATAAAAGTTGTTGAACTCTCATGATTCACTTATATTATATTGAGGGTATCTCTAAACAGCATGGTAATTTGCTTAGATTATGAATTTAGTCCTAATATGATGGGCATTCAAGAGGGATATAATAAAAACCCTTGAGAAGTTTGATTCCTTATGATTTTTTTTCAGATATAAAGATGGTGATATTAGAGTCATGCTAGTGAGTAATTATGGATTGGTAGAAATACTGGTGTTAAAGTTTGTGATTCCCAAACCATGCACATATGGTGAACCATTATGTGATGAAGTCGGAGCATAATTTGTTTATTGATTGTCTTCCTTATTGGTGGCGGTTGGGGACGAGTGATGATCTTTTCCTACCAATCTACCCCCCTAGGAGCATGCGTGTAGTACTTTGTTGCGATAGCTAATAAATTTTTGCAATAAGTATGTGAGTTCTTTATGACTAATGTTGATTCCATGGATTATACGCACTCTCACCCTTCCACCATTGCTAGCCTCTCTAGTACTGCACAAATTTTCGCTGGTGCATTAAACCCATCATATACACTTCCTCAAAACAGCCACCATACCTACCTATTATGGTATTTCCATAGCCATTCTGAGATATATTGCCATGCAACTTCCACCATTTCGTTTATTATGACACATATCATCATTGTCATTTTACTTTGCATGATCGTAAGATAGCTAGCATGATGTTTTCATGGCTTGTCCGTTTTTTGATGTCATTTGCTACGATAGATCATTACACATCACGATACACCGCCGGAGGCATACATATAGAGTCATATTTTGTTCTAAGTATCGAGTTGTAATCTTGAGTTGTAAGTAAATAAAAGTGTGATGATCATCATTATTAGAGCATTGTCCCGTGTGAGGAAATGGAAGCTATGATTCCCTCACAAGTTGGGATGAGTCTTCGGACATTACAAAAATAAAAGAGGCCAAAGAATCCCACCAAAAAAATAAGAGAAAAGAAAGAAGGGGCAATGCTACTATCCTTTTTCCACACTTGTGCTTCAATGTAGCACCATGATCTTCATGATAGAGAGTCTCCTATGATCTCACCCAGTGACAAAGTAGGCGTAGCGAGACACGTGTTGTATTGTGTTTTCATCATATTGCTTGAGTTTATCCCTCTACATAATGTCATCTTGCTTAACGTGTTACTCCGTTCTTATGAACTTAATACTCTAGATGCATGCTGGATAGCGGTCAAGTGTGGAGTAATAGTAGTAGATGCAGGGAGGAGTCGGTCTACTTGACACAGACGTGATGCCTATAATTCATAATCATTGCCTTAGACATCGTCATAACTTTGCGCTTTTCTATCAATTGCTTGACAGTAATTTGTTCACCCACCGTATTATTTTTCTTCAAGAGAAAAGTCTCTAGTGAAACCTATGGCCCCCAGGTCTATTTTCCATCATATATATTCAGATCTATAAACCAAAAAACCCAAAAACACCTCGCTGTAACTTATTTATTTTTAAAAAAAATTATGTTTTAGTAATCTTTTATATCTATCTCTATTAGATCTCACCTTTGCAAATGACTGTGAAGGGGTTGACAACCCATTTATCGTGTTGGGTGCAAGTGTTTGATTGTTTGTGCAGGTGCATAGATTGGAGTCTTGTGTGTATCTCCTACTGGATTGACACCTTGGTTCTCAAAACCGAGGGAAAGACTTATCTCTACTTTGCTGCATCACTCTTTCCTCTTCGAGGGAAAAACTAACGCAAGCTCAAGAAGTAGCAAGCAGCCATATTCGCGATAGCTCCAGTGTCCATATAGCAGTCGCCGCCGCCGGTGTAGTTGGAAGGAGACGGAGCGGAGTGCAGGGCCACCAAGAGCACCGGGTCCCAAGGCGCAAGTGGGAGTGCCGGGACCGATGGCTGGGTCGGGGCCGTCAGGGGCAGTAGCAGCAGCCCTCCTGGTTGCGGCGGCTGGCTGTAGGAGAGAGGCTCGTATGGCACCGCGTAGAATGACTGATGCGAGGGAGGCCTCATGCCGAGGATGCTTGGTGCAGGAGTGCGGGGAACCGGCATGCAATAAGCATGCACAACACCGGTCCACGGGTTCTGACTGGCGTACCATGGGGCCTACTGGAACTGCTTATTGGGCTCCTCCCTGAGCCCCGTTGCCCTGCTGCTGCTTGCAGCCTCCGCGGCGGCCCTCGCGGTGACCCCCGTTTGAGGCCGGCGGGGGCGGCAGGGCCGGCGCGGGACGCGGTGGTGGCAGGGCCGAACCCGCGTGAGTGCCGGCGGTTAGAGCGGTGTGGGTCGCCTGGGTTCGGGTCATCTTCATCACCTGTCCTCCAGCTTGAGGTACGCCACCACCTGGGCAAAGGTAGGCTTCGCGATGAGGGTAAGGTTGGAGGCGGCGTTCCCAAAGTCCTCGTTGAGACTGGCGGTGAGGGTGCTGATGAGAAGCTCGTCGCCGACCGTCTAGCCGAGATCATGGAGCTCGTCGGCTAGCTTCTTGAGGTGCATGCAAAAGTCGTCAATGGACGAGTCAAGCTGGTGGCACCCATAAAACTCGATGTGTAGGAGGACCTTGTGATGAAGCTTGTTGTAAGTGAAGAGGCCATTGAGCTTGGTCCAGACGGCATAAGTGTCGTCGTCATCGTCCACCACCGCGTGGAAGAGGTCCTTGGAGATGGTGAGGTAGAACCAGCGGATGATGGTGGCGTTGAGGATCATCCACTCCTCGTCGTTCACCATGAGGCTAGAGTCCATGGTGCCGTTAACATGACCATGGAGCAGGTACTCGCGGAACAACAAGGACACATACCCCTTACAAGCGGAGTAGGAGGCAGTGGATTGATCAAGGACCACCGTGACATGCTCGTGGATGTTCAGATCGCGAACGAGAGTCACATCCAAACCGGCGAAGGGATTGGTGGCGGTAGAGGATCCCGTGGAGCTCATGGTGGTGGCGGGGAACACGGGACAGTGGCTAGGATTGCGGCGCGGCTAGGGGCGGCGCGGCTAGGGTGGGGTGGTGTAAGAGGAGGGTGCGGCTAGGGTGGGGTGGCGGAAGCAGGAAGGGTGGCGGCGGCAACTTGTGGCGGCGGATGGAGAAAGGCCAGCGGCGGTGGCAGAGGTTGGCGGCGGCGATCGGCGATGGCGGCGGCGGGTGGCGGCGGCAACTTGCGGCGGTGGATGGAGAAAGGCCAGTGGCGGTGGAAGAGGTTGGCTGCGGTGATCGGCGGTGGCGGCGGCGGGTGGCGGCGGCGGCGGATAGAATAGGGTTAGGATCGACTTGCGATTGATACCATGTAGAAAAGTAGGTTTAGGCCGTGCAATACAATTGCATTGATCGGTGCACTGGACACGTATATATAATGTACAGCATGAGGGCCACAACCTCAACTATACAAGAAAATTAGGAGGTGGATCCTAGACACAATATACATGCACAATATATTCAACACCTTTAAAGCGCGGCCATTGAGGATATAATCGGTTTGTGGCCAGAACGCCCCTCGAGGAAAACTATATTGTGAAAGGGCACATCAAGTTCGTATACACCATCATCGTCATGCGTGATACACCTGTCACCGTACCGCCTTCCGACATCGGAAACCATATCGGCTGCTTGCTGGATCAGACATATGGGACGGACGTGTCGTTTACCGTCGACGGCAAGACATTCCTAGCGAACCGAGCCATCCTTGCAGCCCGCTCACCGGTCTTCAGGGCAGAGCTTTTTGGGTCCATGGCCGAAGCTACAGTGTCATCCATCACAGTGCACGATATCATGCCTTCAACATTCAATTGTATGCTTCGGTTCATATACACGGATGAGTTTCCTACTACAGAAGATAACCCCTCCACTGAGGTATTATTTGATTCACTTGCCGCTCCAGATCGCTACGCGCTAGACCGTCTAAAGCTTATGTGTGTCCAAAAGTTATGAGATAATGTGTCAATGGATACAGTTATTGATATTCAAGCTTGCGCTGAGATGTACAATTGCCCCGTGTTGAAGGACAAGTGCATTGACTATATTGGTAAAAAGAAAGAATCTAAGAAGCAGCCAGAGTCTTCGTTGGGCTAGGGCACATACTTCATGCATTATGGTTCGTGAGTTTGGACTAGAGAGTGCTCGAATATAATATACTGGAGTATTTTTACACAGGTGCATATTCATCTAGGATTCTATTTGTGCTTTGACAAGAATTATGGTTTTCTTGTGTTTAACATGTACCTTCTCATTTATAGAATAATCATTGTTTTTCTTAGAAAAGGTGTATTGACAGGGATTTACACTGTTTTGTTGTTGCCAAATTTCTGTACTAGATATGATTTCTAGTTTGTTGGAGGATTTCCTACTAAGTGAGCCATATTGCATTTAAAAAGTGTTATTAATAACCAGTGACTCTCATAGATGAGAATGTGCAATTGATTTTGTAAAATAGTAGCCTACACCATCAACATGACGATTTTTTCTTCTCAAATGCTCAAGGAGTTGCACCCCGTCTTGTCGGTGAACTATGGTTCGCCAACAAGTGCACAACTGCACTGACATATTGATAAAGAAACTAATTCTAAACAGCCTAGTACTTCGTCGGGCTAAAGCACAGAGTTCATAGATTATTGTTGGTGAGAATAGAGAGTGCTGGATTTCTATTTGGTCTCCTTTGGTTTGGAGGAATTTCATAGGAATTTTAAAGGATAGGATTTTTATAGGATTTTTTCCTTTAGAGTCCTTTGGTTCATAGAAATAGATTCATATTCCTATGTAGGATTGGTTTCTATCTTCCACATTTCATAGGAAAATAAAAATGAGCCTAGACTCAATGGAAAAACTCCTTTGATTTTAACCAAATGACATCTCGTTTCCTATTCCTACTCATAGGATTTGAGATACATGCCATCTCATTTCCTACAAAGTTCCTATTCCTATGATAATCCTATCCTATGAACCAAAAGAGGCCTTATGGTTTCAGGAAAACTATGGCCTTCTGGTGTTTGATAAGTACTTACACATTGTGGAGAAAATCATTCTGTATCAAGAGAATTTGTGAAGAAAGCCTGAAAAGCCTGAAAATCCAATAGAAAACGAAGACTAAAAGATGGAAAAGTACAAAGCTATGCGTCGTATACGTATTTCTATTTTTTAACTTGTACGTCAGGTTGACGACAAATTTGTGTTTGGGCAGGTTGGCTATCTGTACGTACATGAACTAATGAACAGATTATAGTTGTTAATTGCATCATGCCGAAGGGGTGTGTTTTAATCTCTACCACTGATTCACTTGAGAGGGTGTACTTATTCACAAGACTTAAAGTGTTTAGCTGTAGTCTCCCTCAAGATAAACAACAAAGTGCGCACGCGCACAGGGTCATATGTCACTCACGAAAGTGCCCTCCGCGGTTGACTTGTCGAACAAATACAGTAGTTCAACTGTGCACGGCGCAACGGTTAACTAAATGGTAATCCTAATTTATTGGTGCTAGGAGAAAGTAGCATATGCAACATGATGTAGATATATGTAGGGTCTCTGTCGGCTCGTGAATTACGCGGCCGCTGACATCCTCCTGTTGTAGCGGACCATGACCTTCCCCTTGGGCCCCGGCATGACCACGTTCCAGTTCGTCTCAGGGAATGGCAACACCATCTCCATCTCGAAGTTCCTCAGCAGGTGGCTCCATATCACCTTGATCTGCATGTACGCGAACGCCTCGCCCACGCAGGCATGCCGCCCACCACCGAACGCCGTGTACGAGAACGCTTCGCCGGCCCCGTTCTCCCCTCTGCCGGGGCCGAACCGGTCCGGCTCGTACCTCTCCGGGTCCTTGTACACATGCGGGAGACGGTTGTGGATCACTAGCGGGCTTGCGACCGTACGCCCCTCCGGGATTTGGTACTCGTCGCCCTCCCTGGTTCGCACGGTGAAGCTCCGCCGCGCGTGGCGCAGCAGCATCATCGCCGGCGGGTGGAGCCGCAGAACCTCCTTGACACAGCGGTGGAGGATATCCATCTCCTGCAGGACCTCGTAGTCCACGCGGTCCCCGTGCCGCTCCACAATCTGCTCCTGCTCCTGGACGGCAGCGCGCAGGTGATTGCCATTGGCGTGCGCGAGGAGGCGCGCTCCAGTCCACGTGCCCGTGCTGGAGCTTGTGTGCTGCCCCGCGAACAGCGCCGAGACCAGCATCCCGACGACCTCCGTCTCGGTGGTGGCGCGGCCGTCTTTGTACCTGGAATCGATCAGGCACTGCAGCATGTCGTTTGGGCCACCATCGGGGTAGCTTGTTTTGCGGGAACTAACGATGCCGGAGAATATCTCGCCGAGCCTAGCGCGCGCCGTGTCGCGTCTGCGGTGCGCCAGGATCGGCAGGTGCGGGAATAGGATGGTGACGAGACGCATGCCGTCATTGAGTTCATGGAGGTGCGTTGCGACCTCACCCAGCATCTTGGCCCGGACCTCCTCCCCGAACAAGCACCGGCTGGCGACGAGCGTGATGAGGTGCTCCAGCTCCTTCTTCAAGTCAACCGTGCCGGTTGGTCCCCATCTCGCAAAGTATTCCTTATGCAATAATAACATACACAAGTAGTACATAGTAGACATCACATCAGACTTTCTAAACGATCGAGACAACTATATGTACTTAAAGATGATGCCATCTTAATTATTTCCTACCTCAACTTCTTGCACCATGAGGCGAGCGTAGGTCCTAAGCTTGACCGGCTTCATCGCATCGCCGAAGAAGCGAAATTGCTCGCGACGAGTGGCGAAATCTACGTCGAAGGCGACGCCGGGGCCGAAGGTCGGAATGGTGAACTGTGAAACCTCGTCCTGGCTGATCTCCGAGTCGAGCCCTTGGAAGAAATGGCTCGACACATCTGGCCCAACTAGGAAGGTCACCTTGCGATGCAACAGACTCACTGTGAACACGCTCCCCATCTCTGCGTGGGCATCGCGGATCACTTGCAGCGGGCCCTTGGTGAGAAGTGATGGGAGGATCCCAAGAAGGGGAGCCCCTGCAGCCTCGGGCGGCAGAGGTGGTGAACGTTTGGTTGTTGGGGAGAACGTCGCTCGTCGCTGTAGCCACGCCATTCCGGTGAACACAATTGTGACCAAAATAGGAAAAGATGCTAGCCAAATGATTCTTGTCAATTCCATGTTTGGACTCCAGATGCGATTGCCGGGGTACGTAATACTGTAAGAACATGGTAAAACAAGTTAGTAACTAAGTTGTAACTTGTGAGTACGCGAGACACCCATCAGCACCCATCAATAGTTAATGTGTGTCTGTGTGGTAGTTTTCGTTTTTGGAGCACATGTGATTACATACATCTTGTAAGTAATCACATGTGCTCCAAAAATTAAAACTACCACAAAAATAGGCCAAATATTCAGCTACCCAAATTTTTACACAAACTTTTCCTTGCCCATAAATTCGCCAACATTGGCAAGCAAAGTGAACTAGTTGCCAGAGATGTATTGGAAAGGCAAAATATTGGCAGCCATTCTAGCCAACAACAAGTTTTCATTTTGACCCAGAAAATGCTAAGGTATGTTTTGGCCCACCATCCGGACATATATCCTTTAAAATATTTAGACTTCACTATGTCCTTGACAATTATATATGTAGGTATGTCTCAGGAATACTATTTTCATAATATTGCAGTTTGTCGGGTCTTGCAAGTAGGCGTCCATGGTTATGTTTTCTAGACAATGTGTTGTCCAAAACGTAAACTTGTGGTATATTTGAGATGGGTCTGAGATCCTAAATATTCAAATAATAGATGATACTACTCTCGTACCATGAAATTGAAAACTAAATTTTAAATATTTCATTGAATATAACTTGATCTGTTAAGATTCAAAATATGCAAGATTTAAACCCCCACTTAAATGCATTGATGCATGCTGCAAGGCAACAACAATTTTGACGACGTAGCTCACTGTGAGAGCAAAAAAATGACTATCCCACCTCTATTAATGCTTGTTAGTTAGGTTTATCTATATAAGATATATAGTTATAGATTGCTAGAATTTTGTTAAAGAATTTTTTTGAGATAGAAGAAAGCTATATATAGATGGTTAAGTATGACCCCATTTTTCTGCAAAAAAATTACGCCATCCGTGCAGGTTGGAACTTGCCTGGCAAGAAATTTCGCTCTTTAAGGGCAAGTCTGGTACTATTATAAACAGTTTACATACTCCCTCCGTCCTAAACTACTTGTCATAGAAATGGACAGAAATGGATGCATCTAAAACTGAAATTACGTCTAGATAAATTCATTTCTATGACAAGTAATTTAGGACAGAGGTAGTATGTTGTTATACTGCTAGCTATACTTCCATGGAATATATAAAGGACGGACTCCAATCAATTTCTCTTATTACAAAAAAGGACCTGCATCATATTGACCCAGAATATATGTAGCTCTCCACAACGAATGCATGACTTATTCAAGCATGTATATGTGAGATGGCAGCAAGGATTTCACAAGAGCTTACACCTAAAGCTGCTTCTGGCCTTCAGGGACTCTGTAGTGGATCGCAAACTGAAGCACAGGTGCATCAATGATCTATGCGTGTTTAGCCTAGGGTACTCTGCTCACCCAGGTCTTAGCTTCTCGGCGATCAAAATAATGCAGTGGGAGATGGAGAGACTAGGGAGCACGCTGCACGGGTATTTATAGTGGAGGAAGTTAATTATGCCAGCAAACGATCACATGTAGGCATTGTTAATGAGACCATCTAGAACGGCTTATAGTCATTCACATGGTTAGTTAATACAGATTTGCTAATTCTCATCTATACGAGAATTAACGAATTCTTCTCTAGCTCTACATCATTTAATTAATTAAAAATATCCTCACAAATCTCCAAAAAAATGGTGTAGGAATAATATATGACTTAAATAATTTCCATCTAGATGGAAGGAACTAACAAATGTTCCTCGCGTCGCTCACAGGGCGACGCCAGGGTCCAACCCTAGCACCGCTAGAAGCACCCCGACCCCGGCGTCTCCCCTACCGCCGCCGTCGAGGCGGGCCCAACACCAAAGGTGCCTGAGCGGGTGGTTCGCGTCGGTCACCCCTTGTGTGGCTTGTTCGGTGCCTGCGGGAACATCACACACGATGGCTAGAGCGACGTCCCCTGGATGTGTGGTGAAGGCAGTCCTCCTCCATAGCATGTCCTAGCGATGGTTTGTTGGCGGTGGGTCGTGGGTATGATCCCAGCCTAGATTCGTCGTCGGTGTCGCTCTTGGTCGGCTGGCGGAGCGTAGAGGTGCCAGTGAGGGGCTGTTAGAGTCTCACTGCAGACGTTCAAGTTGCGTGCTCTTTCATGGTGCAGCAACGCTGGAATCCAATTCGTAGCTAGTTCAGAGTGGTGCATGTGCTGGCTGTGGTCTTTCCAGGCGATGGCGACATCTTAGGCATCATTTCCTTTTTGAAGGCATCGTATTGTAGTCTTCGTCACCTCTCTTGGGCTACTCCACGGAAACCCTAGGTCTGAGTATCCCAGATCGGACAATGGCAGCACCTTCGTTGCCGTTCTCTCTCCATGGGGCATCTTCTTGGAGGAGGTTTTGGCTAGAGGGGCCAGGAGGTGGAGCGGTGTTGCATCTACTGCATCGATCATGGTAGGTTACGGTGGCATGGCGTGGCAAAGTCTCGGTGACGGATGCGTGATGATGGACACGTGTAGGGTGATGGCGCTATTTGGTGATGTTGACGGCAGGCTCAACAAGGGTTATGTGTGGTTCATTATCCTGAAGATAGGTTGAGAGATGGCAGCATCAGTGGTTTTTGGTGTATGCACAAGTAGTACGCGCTGAGGGTCTACTGGACCGGTTTTGTGCTCTCGTCTCACTCCTGGTCTGCTTGGTGAGGCCTCTGGATCATAGATGGTGGGGCTTCGGTGAGAGGTCAGGGCACTTGGCCCCGATGGTGGACACCCCCATCATTGAACTTGCATGGCAACAATAGTTGCCGCAACACAAGATGGCTTTGGGTTGATCGATGTAATCTTTTTGCCAGGCTTTGTTGCATAATTTAATAGAAAATGACTGTGTGCATCATTGTTTTATGCAGACGCCCGGGGTTTCAACATCGATTTCTAGAAGAAAAAATCACATCTAGATCTGACCTAGTCACACCATAATTCATTTCGTCCTTATATCATGGGAAACTGAAGAGGTTAACCACACGTAAACGCCCTTACGTGATTAATTAGTTATTAGTATCACATGGTGTATTGTAGTGGTTTGATAAGAAGTTTAGGGTTATCCGGTCTACATCATCTAGCGAAGGGGTAAGAATAGCCATTGTTAGAGATATGACAGAGAATAAGCCGCAGAAGAACGAATCGATCGCTGGGAATATGAGATTTTAACGTGAAAAACCCCTTCAAAATGAAGGGGGGAAATCACGAGCGCCTGCCAGCAAAACTTCAGCCCCCGTCCCCCCTCACAGGCGTCTCTTACACGGGACGAGCCAATATGGACTAACTTCAGACTCCACCCTGCTATGTTACATCCCAAATCTCTCGACGACTGGCTTGTGCTCTGCTCCGCTCTCTCAGAAGTTAGCTGATATAAGTTTTGATCACAACTTAACAAGCATCTCATAAAATGGAGAAATTTTGACATATATTATAGATCATCTATTAGCTAAGTGAAGACAAGGCTACTTTTTCATTTCTCTCTCTTCAAACTCTACAGATAGCGTAAGTGGTATTGTCAAAATTAAGAGAGCACTACCCTACGTGTCCACAAGGTTAATTGATTCGTGTCCACATGCTTAATCGATTTCCCTAATCTCATGTATACGTATGTATTACTCCTTTCGTTTTTAAATATAAATCTTTTTAGAGATTTCAATTAGGACTACACACAAATATACATAGACGTACTTTAGAACGTGTATTCACTCATTTTACTCTGTATATAGTCTATTGATTCTCTAAAAAATACTTAATGAAGAAAGTACTCAGCAACCGAAGAAATGGACCACATTTAAACAGTACCATGTAATCAAATCTGGTCAAACAGGAACAGTGAAACAGTCGGCATGAAACGACTCTAATTGGGAAGCACTATATAATAGTATTGTTACAAGTGTACTCCCGAGAAACACGAAGTCCGGACAAATTGTCATCAACCACCAACCCTTACTTATGCCGATAGTGAAACCGACACAAAAAGATCATGATTACACATCTTGGAGGCAGAGAAACATCCACGCTTTCTCCGAACGGAACACACGATCGGGAACACATCTTCGTTCTGCTGTTTCTTCTCAGCATTTACTGCATCACCTCGTACAGTTGCGAGCTGCCCAATAATACAACCGAACAAGGTGCAAGTACCACACGGAATCACTGCCGACCTGAGAAATAGGAACTATCGGCGTCCCGATAGTTTGGCGATAAGATTCCTGTAATTTAAGACGCACCCTCCAACCTTCACTATGTCTGGATTATAGTATTTGGATCACCTTTTCTATTCAATGGGATCTATATATGTCCGTTTAGCAGTTTGCGCATACGTACTCCGATTCTATAGACAAACGTGGGGCTTTGCTGGAGTCCGGACATAAAAAGCTTCACGTGATCCTTCTTTTTTTTCTCTCTTCATACGCATACATTAAAAAAACACTTCCGTGATGAATACGTGGTTGCACAGTAGGTCACGTATTCAGTCACGAATATACATTGGTGACGATTTTATCAAAGAATTAAAATAATCATACATGTGCTATCGTAGAAGTGTTCCGTGACAATACTCAAATTATCATCATAAAAGTGTTTACTTCGAGGACGATAAATGACGCGTCATAAAACTGATTTCGTCATGAGTAACCGACACGTGGCACCCACCGTAACGGGTCGTCGTTAAGCCCTCTGGTCCCAGTTTTGGATCCGATACCTGTTAACAACCCCGATCAATGGCGATTTTTCACATGTCAATTTCTTATTCACCAATGGAACCATGTGTCATCTCTAAGTTGCGACACGTGTTTGTCGAGGCAACGAATCTGACAGTGAGTCCTAGGGGTACGAATAGGGGCAGAATCTAGTTGCGGCACAGGTGTGGCACTCATATTTTATGATTTAAATCCCCTCGTGGAAAGGTAAAAGTCCTACATCTCGAACCCTGAGGCTATGTTTTCTCTGGGGTGTCTCATTACAGAAGGGTTGCAAACCCTTGTCACATCGTCGGGGAACGGCTTATATAGAGCGTGTCTTTTCCCATTAAGGCTACGTTACAAGGGAGGTAAGGAGGAGGATTATTACAGGCGTTACTGGTAACTACCATTGTAACTACACTTGAAGCATGGTGTCAAGCCCCTCGAACATTGCAACTCCCGCATCCCATCTTCGCCTTCTATGTACGAATGCTAGTGAGCGAGGCTGGCTGGTGGTTAGACGTCCAAGTGAGCTATTCCCATGCTAGTGGATGGACCATATCCGAGTGGATATCTAGAAGCGGGCATTCAAATGCACCTATGGTTTAGGAACCTTGCAATGGTAGTGTGGGGACCCTAGGTGGGCCCAGGATGTCCGATCCTTGACCCTAGTCTTAGTAGGTGACTCCATCATTAGCCCCCGAATCGGGTGAGGTTTCGTAGGACCAATCAGTCGAACCCTTGACTAGGACTGAGTGCTGCGGAAGCACTCGGAATCCGTCGTCAAGTGTTAGCCCATCGTGGCCTGAGCGAAACCACAATCGATTCTGGACTAGAGTGTTCAGACTGATCAGGGTTACGTTGACGACTGAGTAAAGCTTGGTGGCACTCGTATGTCTCTCAAAAGAGATAGACTACTGATCTGAGTGTGGACGTGCCATGAAACTCGAGTGTCGAAGCCTACGCGTGGGCTGGCTTTCCGGAGAAATGCCACTTATTCTCCCGGGGGAACGCCAACACATGCCATCTTCGAGTCCAAGTTTGTGAGACTCACACCTTGGAGCCTAGAAGAAGGGCCAAGTTAATCTGTAGAGGAGCGTTGAGCTCATCCCATTCTTTGATTGTGCATCCAAGTGAACGACGACCATTGGAGGGTGCTCGGCAGACCGAGTGGTTCTCAAGAAAGAAATCCGCAGTGATCAATCGGACCAATCCATGGAAGAATTCCTGCGATTCAAAAACTTGCTTGTACATGGAAGCGTTTACGCCGTGGTTAGTGGGGAAGGTGGGCCGTGTCGCCTCGATTTCCGCCACAAAAATCCGCCACGTGCACCACTTCCTCTATGTTGCGAGTGTCGTAGACGTCGTTGGATCTAGACATCAACGGCTGACGATTCATGGGGCGGATTTACTTGTGTTATAAAACTCCGGCGAGCATCACCCACTCACCCACTTCGACGAATTCGTCACCCACACTTCGAATATGCGCACCAAAGCGCCCCGAGCCAATGGGGAAGAATACGATGACGAAGCTCGAGCGGGCGAAGAAGTCGTAGAAGGGTTCATTGTCTAGTGTCGGCCCTCCGCCGGGCCGAAACCAGGGGGATTGGATCCCGTCGCAGGTCTCCAAGAAGCTGGTGCTGGAGCTCGTCGCCGACGGGCTGATTCCTGAGGAGGGATGGAGGGTACCGGAGGCGGACGAGATGGAGCCTGCGCCGCACCAGGATGAGTGTGTCCTCCTTGTCACCCACATGGAGCGAGGTTTGTCCATCCCACCCCACCCTTTCTTCCGCGGTTCTCTAAATTTCTTCGGGGCATAGTTACAACATCTCCTACCGAATGCGGTAATTTACCTGTCGGCTTTCATTTCTCTCTGCGAGAACTTCATTGGCGGACACCCCCACTTGGGTTTGTCTAAACATATCTTTACTTACCAGTCCATGACCATGAAGAAGGCCACCCAAAGCGGCCAAAACCAATGTCATCTAGCAATGCGGGGAGTTAGGCATGCAACTTAGGGGTAAGAATTCCTTCCAATCCATGAGCTTCCCTGAATCTGTCAAAGGCTGGTAGAACACCTGGTTTTACGGTAAAGACGTGCCGAGTGTTGGGTCACCACTAGTCTCCCACCGTATTCGGGTGAGAGAGTAGTTGCTCGGCCATCCCTCGAGATGGCAAAGCAGAAGAAGGTAGAGGTTGGGATTCTGGTTGATGCCCAGGTGTGCATCGTAAGAGTTGGAGCCGACGCGATGGACCTGCTGGAGGTCTTCCTCAGTCGGCGAATCCAGCCCCTGCAGGAGAGGGGCACACCCAATGTTGGAGTATGACGGTTCGAGTGACCCCACCCGAGTGCACCTTGAGGATTTGACTGAGAAGGCAGTGGAGGATAAGATCAAGGCCATCACCTCTGCGCGCGACAACCCGCAAAGGGTGAGGAGACTGGCTCCTTATGATCAAGACCATTCACCTACTAAGGTAAACCCCATGTTTGATCCACCAGGTCGTTTTCGTGATAATTTTATGTGTCTAGATCTGACCCCGCAATTGTTTTTCCAGCAGAGCATCCAAGACATGATATCCTAGGTGCCGAATGTTGACCGCGCCCCTAGACATGGCTAGTGACACTGAGCAGCACCTTGATGAAGACAACTATGCATAGGATAGTGAAGAAGAAGAAGAAGAAGAAGAAGAAGAAGAAGAAGACAATGAAGAAGGTGAAGAGGCGGAATCTTCTCCGTCCGAGACCATCCAAAACTACATGATCAAACTTGGCCACATTCTAGGTTTAGTAAAGTAGATTTTCACAATTACGATGTGTGTGGTGGGTGGCACACAGCGCCTGCCACTGCAAAATTTTGGAATTTTTCAACTCCTTTTGCGTGAGTTGCCGAAATACATGTGTGGCGGGCCTACTAAGGCGCCTGCCACTGCTTATTCTTAGAGCAGTGGTGGGCACTTTGTGCCGTCCGTCACTAGAGGTCTTCACCAAGCGGGGGGCTTGGAAAGAGTTTACCTGTGACGGGGATTGAAAAAGTCCTGCCACTGCTAGTACTATAGCAATGGTGGTTTCCTTTTAGTATTCGCCAGCGCTACTTCTCCAAAGTAGCAACGGCGGGTGTCTGGTCTTGCCCGCCACACTTTTGAGTTCACCTAAGGCCTTTACCGGTAGTTTCACCCTATAACCCATTCCATTCTTATCTCATTTACGCTCAGCAACCGAAGAGGTTAACCACACATAAACACTTACATGATTAATAAGCTGCCAGTATTTGATAAGACAGTTTTGTGTTATGCGATCCACATCAACAATAGGCATTGTTAGAGGTAAGACAAGCAATAAATCAAAGAAGAATGGATCAATCACAAGGGACGCACAATTTTAGTGTGGAAAATACCTCCAGAGGGGCGCGGGGGGGGGGGGGGGGGGGGGGGGGGTTGAAGGACACTCCGCTATGGCCCAAGCCTCCCAGTAACAGGCCTCTGCTCCGCTCCGCTCCGTCAGAGGTTACCTTTTATACTTTATATGAATTTAAATCACAACTTAACAGGCATCTCTTAAATGGAGAAAATTTGACTTGTATTATACATTATCTATTAGCTAGGTAAAAACAAGGCTCCTTTTTCCATTTCTCTCTCTTCAAACTCAACGGTTATCGTACATGGTATAAAATTAAGGGCGCACTACCCAACGTACTCACCAGCATAAGAAATCGACCACATTTAAACAGTACCAGGTAGTCAATACTGGTCAAACCGGGGGCAGTGAAACTGTCGGCATGTAAAGGACTCTGATTGAGAAGCAGTGTACTACTACCGAGAAACCCCTGAAACCTTAGTTATGCCGATAGTGACCGACTGAAAAAAAAATCATGACTGCACATCTTCGCGGCAGGAAAACTTCCGCGCTTCCTTCAAACTGAACACACGATTGGGAATGCTCTTTATAATCTAAGTATACCTCGTTTTGCATGTTTCTTCTGGACATTTACTGTAGTGTCACCTCGGGCAAGGTGCTTGTACCGCACGGAATCACGGCCTACCTGAGAATTATGAACCATCGGGGTACTGACAGTAGGGATGAAAACAAAACGAAAATGACAGAACTGCATGCTACCATATTTTTTTTCATATTTCTTTTGTAGATGCCGAAACAAATATAGAAATCCCGAAAATGAATATGAAAACAGATACTACCAAATAGACATGGAGTGAATACAGAGCGGACACCGAAATAGAAGTGGGTGTTGATCGAAACTTAGAAACCCCGTGAATCATAGAGAAATGCACACAAAAACAAACAAATTTAATGAATTGTTAACATTTTTTTTAAAAGGGGTGATACCCGGCCTCTGCATCAGAATGATGCATACGGCCATACTTATTAATAAGCAAATAGGTTCAACAAAAGTCGTCATGCCTCAAACAAAAGAACGATAAATGCTCACAAAGAGCAGAAAAAGTAAAAGTAAAGCCACAACCATCTGGCATAAGAAAGATAGGGAAACTAATTGCCTATCCTATTACATGACCGTCATCCAAACCGGTTAAAAATAGCCTGTGCTACCATCTCCTATCGGATAGATCCAATAACCATACGCTCCCTCGCCTCCGTCGTAGTGAGTAGCGACCACATACGGATCAACGCGGTAGCTCGGAAAATAACCTGCAAAAAATGAATGTTTGTTGTTCTGTTAAAGACCAAATCATTTCTGCAGGTCCAGACTGCCCATAATAAAGCACATACTACTACACGAATGTGTCTTGCTGTTTCGGAATCTAGCCCGTCAAGCCACGTCCCAAAGAACGTTATGATAGTATTCGGAGGAGTAATATTAAAGGCTACGTGAACCGTCTGCCATAAGATTTTTGGCAAAGGGCAGTCAAGAAAGAGGTGTTTGATGGATTTATCCCCATCACAAAAACTACATCTTGTGGATCATGTCCAGTTGCGATTTGCCAAGTTGTCGTTAGTTAAAATGACTTGTTTATGTACAGACAACATAAACACTTTAACTTTCAAAGGTACTTTGACTTTCCAAACATGTTTCGAACTAGGGATAGAGCTAGAATTGATAACATCCAGATACATGGATTTAACCATAAACTCTCCATTCCTAGTTAGCTTTCAGCACAACTGATCAGGCCATTGAGAAAGCTGAACATCCATCAATCTTCTCAGAAGATGGAGCCAGGCTTCCCAGCGTTTTCCAGCTAGCATCCTCCTGAAGTGAATATTGAGAGGAGCGGACTGAAGTACTGTTGGAATGTAATTGTCTCTTCGCTGAACATTGCTATAACGTGAAGGATATTGAAGCGCGAGGGGTGTTTCCCCTAGCCATGTATCCTTCCAGAATCTCGTAGTGGTATCTTTCCAACAATAAACTCCGTCTAATTGAAAAAGACTGATTTAACTCTCATCAGTACTTTCCAATAAGGCGAGTCCGCCGGTCTCACTGTCACCTGGGACAAAGTTTTGTTGTAAAGGTACTTATTCCGCAGAATCTGCGCCCATGTGGCATCCGTCTCAATAGATAACTTATACAGCGACTTGCTAAGAAGATATCTGTTCTTCACCTTAAGATTTTCAATACCTAAACCTCCTTGGTCTTTCGGTCTACAAATAATATCCCATTCAGTAAGTCTGTATTTTTGCTTTAGTTCATCACTCCGCTAGAAGAAGCGTGATCGATTGAAGTCAAGCCTTTTCCGAACTCCAACTGGTACCTCGAAAAAGGACAAGAAAAACATGGGCATACTCGTGAGAACTGAATTAATGAGAATTAATCGGCCTCCGTATGACATTAGCTTGCCCTTCCAGCAGCTTAGTTTCTTCTCAAATGGATCCTCAATGCACTTCCATTCTCTCTTTGTCAGCTTACGATGGTGAATTGGTATACCCAAATACATGAAAGGCAAAGCCCTCAATTCGCACCCGAAAATTGTTTGTATGCATCTTGTTCCTCATTGGCTCTTCCAAAACAGAACAATTCGCTTTTATGGAAGTTAATCTTTAACCCGGTCAATTGTTCGAATAAGCATAGTACCAGCTTCATGTTTCGCGCTTTTGCCAAGTCATGCTCAATGAATATGATAGTATCATCGGCGTCCTTTAGGATAGACACACCTCAATCAACTAGATGATGAACCAGGCCACCTACCTGACCAGCATCCTTAGCCCTTCCTATTAGAATCGTCAACATGTCAACCACTATGTTGAACAGAATATGTGACATCGGATCTCCTTGTCTCAGGCATTAATGTGTTTTGAAATAGTGGCCTATGTAATCATTCACTTTAATTCAAACAATCCCTTTTTGCATGAAGGATTCTACCTAGTGTCTCCATGCTTGATCGAAACCTTTCATACGGAAGGTCTGTTGAAGAAACGACCATTTGACATTATCGTACACTTTTTCAAAATCCACATTGAAAACAACCCCGTCTAGTTTTTTCGTGTGAATTTCAAGGAGTGTTTCATGAAGGACCACAACCCCTTCTAGGATGTTTCTGTCCGGCATGAAAGCAGTTTGGGGCGGCTGCACCACAGAGTGCGCAATCTGCGTAAGTCTATTAGTCCCAACCTTGGTGAAATGTTCAAACTTACATTAAGAAGACAGATCGGCCTCAACTGCTTAATTCTCACGGCTTCTGTTTTCTTAGGAAGCAAGGTTATCATTCCAAAATTCAAATGAAAGAACAAAAGCTGCCCAGAGAATAAATCACGGAACATCAGTATCAAATCCCTTTTAATAATATGCCAGCACTTTTTATAAAACTCCATCGGCAAACCATCCGGCCCTGGAGCTTTATTATTCTTCATTTGTGAAATAGCATCAAACACCTCTTTCTTCGAAAATGGGGCGGTCCAAATATCATTCTCATCCGCAGCAATTTGAGGAACATCCTCAACCCTCGACTTATCTAAGGATACGAAATTGTCCTCCGGAGGCCCAAACAGCTGCTTGTAGTAATTGGTTATGTACAATTTTAGTTTTTCCTGTCCTAAATCGTTTCCTCGTCTTGCTCAAGATGAAAAATTCTTTTCTTTCGGTGCTTGCCATTGGCGATCATGTGAAAGAATTGCGTGTTATCGTCCCCTTGGAAAATTTTGCGAACCTTAGCAAGAAATGCCCACTTCAATTCCTCCTCTCGCAGGAGTTCTTTCAATCTTATTTCCGCGTTCACTTTAATTTCCAGCTCCCTGGTCTCAAGAATTTTGGACTCGGCTTTTAATTTTAGGGACTAAATAAGTGGAAGGAGCCTTTCCTTTTCAACTTTATAAATCCCACTCAGATGCTTAGCCCACCCACATAAGAAACTTCTTAAATGCCTTATCTTATTCTGCCATCTTTCAATCGACGTTCTCCCTCCTGCATCTTTGGCCCATTCCCTGGCTATCAGATCCAAAAAACTTTCTCTTTCAAACCACACCAATTCGAAAGAAAAGGTGTTTTTATTCCCCACATCTGTTGCCTCACCAGAGTCAACCAGCAAAGGGGTCTGGTCGGAGATCGCGCGCGATAACGCTTGGATTGTTTACTAGGGGAAATTTCTGCTCCCATTCGATGCTCGTGAGGACACGATCTAGCTTCTCAAACATCAGGTTTGGCAATGTATTAGCCCAAGTGAATTTTCTACCCAAAAGCTATATCTCTCTTAGATCCAAACTTTTGATGATGGTATTAAACATAAACGACCATCTGCCGTCAAAGTTATCATTGTTCTTTTCCTCTCTCCTTCTAATAATATTAAAGTCGCCCCCAACCAAAATTGGAAGCAGCTCTCTCCTTCTTTTCCTCTGGTTTGTGTTCTTGCTGCGTGGCACCATATACCGCCACCAGTGCCCAATTAAACCCATCGGCCTTCGATCTAACCCGAAACTTAACAGCGAAATCTCCCATAACCACACTTCGGACCTCCAACGACTCACATTTAACCGCAAGTAAGGTCCCACCAGATCTTCCTCTCGGACCCGTAGGGTCTGCACGCTTAGCGTTCGATGACGATTTGTATTATGAGTTCTGCGATTTGATGTACCGAAGGTTGTTCGGAGTCCCGGATGAGATCACGGACATGACGAGGAGTCTCGAAATGGTCGAGACACAAAAATTGATATATTGAAAGGCTATATTCGGATATCGGAAAGGTTCCTAGTATTTTGGTTATTTTTTGGAGTACCGGAGAGTTACGGGAATTCCCCGAGGGAAGTTGGGCCTTAATGGGCCATACGGGGAAGGAGAGAAGGGCCTCAAGGGGTGGCCGTGTGCGCCCCCATGGCAAGTCCGAATTGGACCAGGGAGGGGCGACGCCCCCCTCTCTTTCCTTCTCGCTCTCCTACTCCTTCCCTCTCTCCCCTCTTAGAAAAGGAAGGGGACTCAAACTAGGATTGGGAATCCTAGTTGGACTCCCCTATAGGCGCGCCCCTCCTAGGCCGGCCTCCTCTTCCGCCCTCCTTTATATACGTGGTCAGGGGGCACCCCAAAGGTACTCCAAGATTTGTCTTAGCCGTGTACAGTGCCCCCCTCCACAGTTTTCCACCTCGGTCATATTATCGTAATGCTTAGGCGAAGCCCTGCATCGGTAACTTCATCATCACCGTCACCACGCCGTCGTGCTGACGAAACTCTCCCTCGGTCTCAACTGGATCAAGAGTTCGAGGGACATCACCAAGCTGAACGTGTGCAGATCGCGGAGGTGCCGTGCGTTCGGTACTTGAATCGGTTGGATCGTGAAGACATTCGACTACATCAACCGCATTACTAAATACTTCCGCTTTCGGTCTACGAGGGTACGTGGACACACTCTGCCCGCTTGTTGCTATGCTTCTCCTAGATAGATCTTGCGTGATCCTAGGAATTTTGTTGATATACTGTGTTCCCCAACACAAGGACCACCGGGACACACTCGTGGATGTTCAGATCACGAACGAGAGTCACGTCCGGACCGGCGAAGGGATTGGTGGCGGTGGAGGATCCCGTGGAACTCATGGTGGTGGTGGGGAACGCGGGACAGCGGCTAGGGTTGCGGGACAGCTAGGATGGGGTGGGGTGAGAGGGGGTGCGGCTAGGGTGGGGTGGCGGAAGCGGGAAGGGTAGCGGCGGTTCATCATTCAAACGTATGCTTCAGTTCATATACATGGATGAGTTTCCTACTACATAAGATAACCCCTCCACCGAGGTATTATTTGATTTAATTGCCACTGCAGATCGCTACGCGCTAGACCGGATAAAGCATATGTGTGTCGAAAAGTTATGGGATAATGTATCAATGGATACAGTTATTGATATTCAAGCTTGCGCTAAGATGTACAATTGCCCCGAGTTGAAGAACAAGTGCATTGACTATATTGCGGGAAAAAAAAGAATCTAAGAAGCAGCCAGAGTCTTCGTTGGGCTAGGGCACATACTTCATGCATTATGGTTCGTGAGTTTGGACTAGAGAGTGCTCGAATATAATGTACTGGAGTATTTTTACACAGGTGCGTATTCATCTGGGATTCTATTTGTGCTTTGACAAGAATTATGGTTTTCTTGTGTTTAGCAAGTACCTTCACATTTATAGAATAATCATTGTTTTTCTTAGAAAAGGTGTATTGATGGGGATTTACTCTGTTTTCTAGTTGCTAAATTTCTGTACTAATATGGTTTCTAGTTTGTTGGAGGATTTCCTACTAAGTGAGCTATATTGCATTTAAAAAGTGTTATTAATAACCTGTGACTCTCATAGATGAGAATGTGCAATCGATTTTGTAAAATAGTGGGAGTAGCCTACACCATCAATATGACGTTTTTTCCCTCTCAATTGCTCACGGAGTTGCACCTCGTCTTGTCGGTGAACTATTGTTCGCCAACAAGTGCACAACTGCACTGACATATTGATAAAGAAACTAATTCTAAAAAAGCCTAGTACTTCGTCGGGCTAAGGCACAGAGTTCATAGATTATTGTTGGTGAGAATAGAGAGTGCTGCAACATAAGATGCTGGAGTATTTTACATGGGTGCATATGCATCTGGGTTTCTATTTATGGTTTCAGGAAAACTATCGTTTTCTTGTGTTTGATAAGTACTTTCACATTGTGGAGAAAATCATTTTGTGTCAAGAGAAATTGTGAAGAAAGCCTGAAAAGTTCCAGAGTCCAATAGAAAAGGAAGACTAATAGACGGAAAAAGTACAAAGCTATGCATCGTATACATATTTCTATTTTCAACTTGTACGTCTGGTTGACGACAAATTTGAGTATGGGCAGGTTGGCTATCTGTACGTACATGAACTAGTTAACAGATTATAGTTGTTAATTGCATCATGCCGAAGGGGTATGTTTTAATATCTACCACTGATTTACTTAAGAGGGTGTACTTATTCACAAGACTTGAAGTGTTTAGCTATATAGGCTCCGGCCCTGGGAGCGGCGGTGGTGGCCATCTCCTTAGTCGGAGATGGATGGCCTGACATTGGATAGGTAGATCTCGAGATCCGTCATCTAGCTCCGGCTGCAAGTCGGGAATACATAGTTGCCGGTGAAAACCAAGCCGATGGCACAACATGGTGGCGTTCTGTGTCGCTACCTTGATGCATGAAGGCATCGTCATGTAACTATTGTTGACCCACTCATGCTGCTCCAAAGGAAACCGTAGGATCTGGTCTTCCAGATCGGACGATGGCGGTACTGCGGTGTCGTGTTTTTTTGAAGCATCGTTTGTGGAGTAGCGTTGAAAGACTGAGGCAGGAGGTGGAGCAGCTTCGTCTTGCATGGAGCTTTTGATGGAGATGTCAAGTCATGCCTGGTTGACAGGTGCTACGTTGTGTCATGTCTGGTCGACAGGTGCTACACATGACAAATCTTCTAGAATCTTCGCGTCTGGATGGACGAGCGCGGGACGGTGGCGCCGTTAGGCGCCGTGGTGGCGTCGATGGATGGACGGACTGAGAAGGATGATGCGGATCTCTGTCCTGAAGATGGGTTAGCGGTGCCTTCGTGGTGTACGCTATAGGTCAGCTGCACCGGTTGTTGGTTCCGATATATACGTTATGTGAATGGATCGGCGACGATACCAGATTTAGATATGGGGAGTGAGAGCACTCCATATTACCGAGTTTTGTAGATGTGAGTGATGGCTTCGGATGACTTGATATATATTCTTGTTAGACTTTTATTGAATAATAAATAAAGACGTCCGTATGCATCGCTTGATGCAGAGGCCGGGAGTTTTAACCTCTTTCTAAAAAAAATAGTATCCCTCAAGATAAACAACAAAGTGTGCACGCACACAGGGCTATATGTCACTCACGAAAGTGCCCTCCGCGGTTGACTTGTCGAACAAATACAGTAGTTCAACTGTGCACGCCACAACGGTTAACTTAAAGGTCAACGTTTGTGGCCGGTGTGCCGGCCGAAGATTGGGCCGGTCGCATGCGGCACGTATGATATAACACATTCGAACGCTTCCTGCTTCTCGCACGTTGTATTACGTTGTGTCCTATGGGACCTGCGCACCGCCCACCTTTCTCTTATCCATCCACGCACTCATCCATCATCTCCCTCCTCTGATTCTTTTCCCCACACCCCCTTCCTCCGCCATGGCTGCCACCATCGAGACATCGATGATGCTCGCCTCCTCCCCTTCTGCTATGTGGTGGCCGTGGCCGATGCCCACCCCCGGCCCCCCTTTTCTGCCCTTGTGGCCCTGCGCTCCCCCTCTTCTTCCCTTTCTTTTTGTGTCCTATGGTGCTGCGAGCCTGCAACCCGCCATGGTCGTAGCTCCACCTTTCTCCGGTGATGGCTGCGCGTGCAAGAATTTTTGCTGGAGCCTGCATCCGCACGTGCTACAACCGGCCACAGAATTGCTGCCACCAGCCACAGCATCGCCGGCGGCCACCGGGCGGCGTTGTCATGTGTGGGGAACAACCCCCAATTTCTTTTTGCTACATCGGTTTTGTTTTTCTGCTGGAATCGGCATCAATTTTTGCTACCACCATCTCATTTTTTTTGCTGGAACCACGGATCTTTTTTTGCTACCATCATCTTTGGATTTTTGGTGGAAACGGCCAATTTTTTTGCTACCATCGGCTTTGTGTTTTGCTGGAGCCAGCACACATTTTTTTGCTACAACCATTGTCGGTTTTTGCTACAACTGGCAAATGTTTTGTTCTACGTTCAATTCACGACGGAGCTGCGCCCGTCACGACGACGATGATGATTTTGCTGGAACCGTCGTTGATTTTTGTTACAACCAGCGAATGCTTTTGCTACATCCATTCATGGTGAGTTGCGACCTGCATCGACGACAACAATGTTTTTGCTACAACCGTGGATTCTTTTTGGTACGACCGACATGTTTATTTGCTACATTTGTTTTATGGTGCAACTGGTGGCCATTTTGTTCTTGGAAACTCATGCAGCGAGCGTCGATAGCGAGGGCGGGGCGACGCACCAGAGTGCTGCAACCATGGATGGCAACCGAGGCGAGGTACACTACGAGCTTGCCGACGAGTGTTGCGGCCAGCGACCGTCGCCACCGGAGCTGCAACCCGGTCGTATACGCAGCAGCATATGTGGATCCGGCGAGGAACGCAAGAGGCGACGAAAATGGTGATGTAGCCGGCGGCAGCGAGGCGGCGAGAAAGGGCAGCGGTGGTCCAAAACGAGGGCAGCATGGGTATCGGTCTGTGTGCGGGATCCAGCAAGCGGCGGTGGTGGCGCTAGCTTTTTCTCCTCTTTTTTCATGGGGAAGGATGACGAAAGGGGAGAGAGGACATATCTGATGGTTATGCCCGTCCAGATCGAACGACTCTAGGTGGACCGGCCAAAATTGCGCCGGTGCGCCGGCACCTAGCATCGCCCTAAGAGCATCTCCAACAGGCGCGCTAAACAGGCGCCGCGCCGTAAATATACCCACTTTAGCGCGCGCGCAACCCGGCGGTTGGCTCCAGCGGGCGCGCAATAACCGCACGCGCGGTATAACCAGTTGGGCGCGCGGCAGGAAGCGGTACCTCGCGCGGTGTATTTGCGGCGCCCGCTTCCGCGCGCGGCACACTCAACGCTCGCGCTGCGCTCTTCTTCTCCCCCTCCAAAGCCCCGCGCGCGCCGGCGCCGGCGACCCGCACCCATGGACGCACGATGGGTGTTGGCTCCAACAATTCGCATTGGTCTCAAACCAATGACATGCATTTTGAAAACCATGAGTTCGAGGTGGACGAGGAGGGTGAGGGCATTGTCGACGCACCGAAAGGAAGAGCGGGCAATTACACCAACGCTGATGACATCTTACTATGCAATACTTGGTTGCAAGTGTCGAGGGATCCATCCATTGGAGGTGATCAAAGTAGAGATGCTTATTGGAACCGGATGAAGGAACACTTTGATGCTCGCAACGTGAGTGGAATTGACCGCTCCAACCGATCACTTAGGTCCCGGTGGTCGACAATCAACTCGGATTGTCAAAGGTGGGCGGCCTGTCAAAAGGCGGTTGACAAGTTGAACCCAAGTGGCACAAATGAGGATGATAGAGTAAGTGCCATTTCATCTTACATGTTGGTGCTAACTTGCTTTGTTTTGCTTGTTGTTGGTGCCAACTTGCTTTGTTTTCATGTAGTACAACATTGCGCAAAACTTGTTCAAAGAAGAGGAGAGGAAAACCAAGAAGGGGAAGATCAAGAAAGGAAGGGTATTTACTTTGCCTCATTGCTATGAAGTGTTGAAGGATGATGAGAAATGGAAGAAGCGTGAAGATTTGGATGATTTGCATTTGAGCGACAAACGGAAGCGAACAATTAAGTTGGATGATGATGAGGAGGAGGAGGATGCATCAAGTGATGACGGCAAGAGAAGCCCCACACCCAACTCGGTTTCATACTCGAAGCCAAAGCGACCGAATGGGTGCAAGAAAGACAAAACCGAGAAGAAGAAGAGGAAAAGAGATGATGAGCTCAAAAATGCTATGGAAGCTATTGTGAAGGCAAGAAAAGAAGCCAACGAGGTGAGGAAAATGGCAAGGACCCAAAATGCCGCGGCCGAGGAGAGGAGGTTGGCGGCCGAGGAGAGGAGGGTGGCGGCCGAGGAGAGGAAGGTGGCTTTGGAGGAGAGGAAGGTGAGCAATGAGGAGCGAACTAGATTGTTGGAATGGGAGAAGGACTTGTTCTTCTTGGACACAACTAACCTCAATGCGGCGCAAAAGGAGTATGTCAATCTTGCCCAAGAAGAAGTCTTGATCAAAAAGAGCCATGGTTCATGCAATGGGTGGTGGTGGCCTCGGCGCAATGGGTGGCGGTGGCCTCGGCGCCATGGGTGGCATGGGTGGCTTCGGAGGTACCGTGGGCGGTTTAGGTGCAATGGGAGGCATGCCTAGCTTTGGAGCACCCCCCGACGCTATGGCCACCATGGGAGGCATGAGTTTTGCTTCTCTCATGGGAGGCATGGGTGCACCTCCGGCTGCCATGGGCGGAATGTCTTTCGATGTGCCTCCTCGCACACATTTCCATGAAGATGCCGTTGAAGATCTTGCCAACACCATCGGAGCTTCACGTGATGCAGTGCGCGATGAGGAGAGGGAGGACGATTCATCTTCGGAGGCGGAAGACGAGTCTTCCGAAGATAAGGACGAGGACGAAGACGAGGACGAGGACGAGGAATGATGTGTCTTTCATTTGTGTATTGAACTTGATTTGCATTTTGAACTTGGTTGGAAGAACTTGTGGGCATGATTTTAAACTTGTGGGCATGAACTTCATCAACTTGTTTGTGTGAAATTTTTATTGTGTTGAAAATGTTTATCATTTTGTGTTGAAAATGCCATATGCAATGCACCGGCGAGTCGTGCGCGCTGCATTTTTGCGCGCTGCTGGAGCCAGCGCTGCGTGCCGCGCCAAACCAGACGATGCGCGTGACATATCTATTTTTTGCGCGTGGCGCGACCGGCGCCTGTTGAAGATGCTCTAACTTAAACGACACACTACCGGACTCGCGGTCTATGCCTACGGCCAGGGGCCGTCGACATAGGTCATTTGCCGTCGGCATAGATCTATGCCTACGGCTGCCGTCGGCATAGACCTGTCGGCGTAGATATCGTCAACGTAGTGTTGTCAGACCGTCGGCATAGTATAGCCGTCGGCATAGGGACCTATGCCGACGGCCGGGGTCAGCCGTCGGCATAGTTTAGCCGTCGGCAGTGTTTTCCCGTCTGACGGCAATGGACGGCGCCGTCAAAAGCGCTGACGAGTCATGGGACGCCACGTGGCAGAGGTACGCCGACGGCTTGGCCGTCGGCATAGGTAGAAATCTATGCCGACGGCCTAGCCGTCGGCGTTCCTCTGCCACGTGGCGTCCCGTGGTTCTCCTGGTGGCAGTGATATGCCTACGGCAAAGCCGTAGGTCGACGGCTTTGCCGTAGGCATAGTCCTGCCACGTGTCTTTCCCTGGTTTCTCCTGGCGGCAGGGCTATGCCTACGGCAAAGCCGTCGGCATAGATGAAAATCTATGCCGACGGCATTGCCGTAGGCATAGATCTACCATGTGGCAAGCCCTGGTAACTCCTCGGCTTATATATGCCGACGGCTTTGCCGTAGGCATAGTTTTTTTTATTTTTTTTATTTTCCCTGTTTTCTCTTTTTCAATTCATTTGACAGCATTTCAAAGCAGAATAATATGGAATTATGCAGAAATATGACAGTTCATCATCTAAACATACTCAAGTTCATCATCATCATCTAAACATAGTCAAGTTCATCATCATCATCATCTAAAGATCATCACCGGCGGAAGTTCATGAACATAAAAGTAGTGCAAGACATGGAACATCATAAAAGTAGCAACATAAAAGGCATGGCACGACGGCCACATGCACGGAATCATCATCGACATCAAGCAAGACCACCTCCGCCAAAACCACCACCAAGACCACCTCCGCCAAAACCACCACCACCAAGACCACCTCCGCCAAAACCGCCACCGCGACCACCATCACTCTGCCAGATCGGAGTGACTGGGGTCGACAGAGCAGTAGTCGAGCCACCGGTCCCCTACATGTTTCAGAAAAGATTCTAACGGTAAATATGATATGATAGTGTTGAATGAACGAGAACTAGTTTGCCAGTAGTTAGGCAAATGTACTAACCGGACCATCACTGCCTAGTGCCACCCATTCATCGAACGTGGGCACGTGTGGGGGTTCTCCCGCAGGTGGTGGTGGGGGTCCCATTTGTGGTGGATCCGTGCGGTTACTCCAAGACGCCAACATAGCCTGGATGTTAGTTAAACAAGCAAACTAGAAGGTCAGAAGGAATGAAAGTGCAAAAATTTAGCTTGGTTTTAAGAGGGCAAAACTAACCGCCATCATCTGACGGTTGTAATCATCATTTGCCTTCACTCGTTGCAAGTACTCTCGCACCTCGAGATTCCTATGCTCGACAAAGGCCTTATATGCCTACATAATTTAGGTTGTTTCTAAGTGAGCAATGCTGAAAATGAACTGAGAATGCTAGAGAGAAAAAGATAAAGGGGAAGTACTTACAGCATGCTGGCGGGCTAAGGGAGTCTGTGAACGCCCCGTACTCTCTAACTGGCTCGGGTTGGTAGACCGAAGCCGTGTGTACGAGATCGAAGGAGTTATCAAGCCATCGAAACACGGATACCGGCCATGTGACTTCCCCTGGATGGCCACCACCGCCGTGTCGTCGATCTGAGACTGGGCGACCTCAGGAACAGGAACATCCGGATGCAACTTCTGATAGTGCTGAGTGTAAGACTCCAGGTGCTCCTCGGTCTTGCCGTAGTACTGGCTCTCGCCCTCCTTGGGATGACTCCGCTCGCGGGCCAGCTTCCACGACTCAATGTCTGAGAGCGGCCTCTTCAACTTGTCCTCCTGCAACGTCAAACAGAAGTTAGCCATACATAAGAACATGACGGTAAAGAAGAACAAAAATGCATCATGCATATAGATATACCTTCATGGCCTTGAAGCCCCAGTGGTTCCTGTTTCCTTGGCCGTGTGTCCCGTCTTTTCCACGGTTAGCCCGGGCCTTGATGCTCTTGGCAGCAAACTCTGCATCGTCGCCGAGCCACCTATCCACCAAACTCGCCCATCCGTCATGCCTTCCATAGCACCAACGAGGAACAACCTATGCAAATTTTGGAAGCATGACATGTGAGCACGAAACATATAGTTGACTGCTTGAAACAATGATAAGTTAGTAATAGTTACCATCATGAACTGCTCCCTGTTCAAGGTAAGTCGTTGCCTCTGCGCTTGAGTTTTGGTCATCTTTTGTTGCAGGTAGATGTGGTAGTACTGCGAGACGGCAACCCAGCGCACCTCGTACTGCAACTGACGAGCTTTCTTCTTCGCAGCCGCAAGCAAGACCACGTCGGCTCTGGCCTTGTGCTCGTCAAGAACTCTATAGAGTTGCTGCAATCATGCATAAACCAGAAGCAAACAAGGCATGAGTTGAGTGATTCAATGATAAACTATGAACGAAACTGAAGACAAGTGATTCAGAAGAGAACTTACCCAAAATTTGGTGATCACGGCCTTAGCGGCCGTCCCGTACTCCGCGTTGCTGCAAGCCTCGTAGTGGGCCCAGCTCGTGGCCAAAACCCGCAGCTGCGGGTCCCTGTCTGGCCGCGGGCAGAATAGGCCAGGCCAAAACTCCTTCAACAGGACAGTGATAAGGCCGTTCGGTTTACGGCCCTTTCCGCGAAGGATCCAGTTTCTGCAAAAGAATCAAATGATTGCCATGTGTACAATAAGAAAATGTTGTCATGTGTTGAAAATATGATTGAGAGGCACTTACTCTGTCCCCACAGGTTCAATGAGCCACTTGTGCTCCTCGATAGAAGGTGGTGTAGGTAGTCCGGCATTACCACGCAGCCACCCCTGCGGAGCACCCGGTGGCAAGTCACCCCACAACTCGGGATCAACATCCCCTCCACCCTCCTCGCCCTCCTCCTCACCCTCCTCCTCGCCCTCCTCCTCCTCACCCTCCTCCTCCTCGCCATCAGGAACATACTCCTCCTCCTCAGACTCAGAAGGTGCCTCTGTATAGGAGGGCATCGAAGAAGACCCTCCTATTTCGGACACGGCCCGGAGTTTTTTGCCCCGGCTGCCTCTCCCCCCACCTCCTCCTCCTCTAGGGGCTCTCCCCCACCGCCTCCTCCTCTAGGGTCTCCTCCCCCGACCCCTCCACCTCCCTGTGAGGTGTCATCCTCGCGTAGTCGGGAGGGAACCTTGTGGGCTCGTCCACTCCGAGTAAGTCCTTTGAATTTACTGAGGAAACTGGCGCCGCTGGACTTGCCCATGATTAGCAAACCTGCATTGAGAAGAGAATAAACAATTAGTAAGGATATCAATTAAACAAGCATACAGGAAAAACATTAATACCAGAAGAGCACATTAAGCATACTATTGTAATGATCATTAAAAGAACTTACATTTTCTAGAACCCATATGAATCATCACTATTGTAATCTATTTGTGGACCGGTCTCATCATCACTATCACACATATCTTCTTCGTTGTCTGACGGAGGTGGAGGCTCTTCCTCATCGTCAGCGTCTTCATTTAACTTTTCAAGCATAATTATGTCTCTTTGATTCACAACTGCCTCACCATCAATCTGTGCGTCGTCGTCGTTTGGGTCCAGGTCAACATAACCCAAGTCATCATCCTCGTTGTTTCGGACCACGTCATCATGTTCCTCTTGATAGAACACTCCCTCGTATGTCATGGGGTTTATGTTGTAGTAATCATCATCGTTCGGGTCCGGTAGCTTACCATGCGGCGACACCTTGAACACAACTTCCCAACCCTTTAGGTACTCTTTCTGGCATGGGTAAGGCAGATAATATACTTGTGTGGCCTGGGTAGCGGCGATAAAGAGATCAGCTCCGGCATAGACGGTTGATGGTTTAACTTCAACTAAACCAACAGAAGGCGTATGTCTCAGACCCTTTTTGGGGTCGAACCATCGGCATTTGAACACAGTGAGACTTAGGTGTTCGCGGCCACGTTTGAATGTAAGCTCGTATATTTTTCCTACCCTTCCGTAGTAATCTACTTTATTATCTCCTTCAGTGAAGACTCCAGTATTTATGGTTTTGGGATCAGGCCGACTGTTCTGGTGCTCCTCTGTATGGAAGCGATACCCATTCACATCATACTTTTGGCATGTCATGACGACAGGGTCAAAACCCATGGAAACCCATCTCAATTCTTCATCCATTGATTCGGTCGGATCATTTCCCTACAAGTTTAATTGAAATTATAGGGTGCATGAGTTTAATTGAAATTATAGGGTGCATGAGTTTAATTGAAATAGGTAATAGGGAAGTGTGAAAAATTACTTTCTCCATGAACCACGCAACGAAATTTTTCCTTCCATCAGCACCCTTTCGGAGAAGAGCAAGTGCCTCCGCTTCAGTAGGAGGCAGCATTCCCGTCCATTCTTCTTCAACGAATCGACTACAATAAGAAAAGCGGTATAAGAACTAGGCAAAGTGAACATAACGAATTGACTAAAAGAATGGTGCAAAGGTATTACCTCATCCACTCATCCTCAACTTCCTTGATGTTGTGCAAGATATAGAACATGACATCCTCCCACTCATCTCGTGGCATGAGATAAGGTTTCGAGCATCCAGCCCTACCACCTTGCCCGATGAATAGAGGCAACTTGGGTTTATACTTGGGTTCTTCTGTATTGTATCGAGACACCTTATTGTGCAACGTGGGAACATGGTCCGGATAGTAGGCTGTCCTGAGGTCTGCCACCTCCTCTAGGATAACTGCCTCAGCTATGGAAGCTTCAATCTTAGCTTTGTTTCCACATTTCTGTCTCAGATGCTTGTTCTGTCTCTCAGGGCCGTACTGCCAACGATTCTGCACAGGGCCCCCCAACAATACCTCGTTCGGGAGGTGCAAAATGAGATGTGTCATCGGAGTAAAGAAGCCTGGCGGGAAGATCTTCTCTAGCTTGCATATCAACTCCGGCGCCTTCTTATGCATTTCTTTTATCTTCTCAGGACATACTTCTTTAGCACAAAGCGTGCGGAAGAAATGGCTTAACTCCGCAAGCACACGCCAGACACGCTCGGGAACATAGCCCCGAACCATCACCGGCATAATCCGCTCAATCCATACATGATAGTCATGACTCTTGAGCCCGGTCACTCTGCCCGTTGAAAGATTGACCCCCTTACTTATATTCGACGCATAACCATCAGTGAACTTCACGATGTGTTTCAGCCACTTGAATGCCTCCATCTTATGATCCTTTTTAAGTACGAAGTCAGCATCTGGCTTGAACCAAGATTTTCGACTGCCTGTGGGAGGCTGCATGTGTAGACGTGGTCTATCACAAATATTCTGTTGATCAACTCTAGCATTAACATTATCCTTTGTCTTATCAGGAATGTTGAGGATCGTGTGAAAAAGGGACTCTGCGACATTCTTTTCGGTGTGCATCACGTCTATGTTGTATGGAAGTTTTAGGTCCTTAAAATAGGGAAGCTGCGTGAAGGGGGTAATGTGAGTCCAGTTGTGCGTCTCACCATATCCTTCAAATTTTTTTCCCTTTACCTTTTCCTTTGCCCTCGCCCTCGTCTTCGCCTGTGGCTTTGCCTTTGCCTTTGTCTTTCCCTTCACCGGCAGGCTTAAGAGCTTTCAGCTGAGCAAGCACATCCGCACCAGAAAACGTTGGAATCTCGTTTACTTCATGGACAACTTTGCCTTTTGTGAAGTTCTTCTTGTCTTCCCTATCAGGATGGTCTGGAGGGAGGAACTGTCGATGCAGGTCAAATGCAACATACTTGCCACCCTTCTTCAGCCAAATGAAAATTAAGGCCTGCATGCACACTGGGCAAGGCATATTTCCACTTGTACACCATCCGCAGAACAGGGCATAACCGGGAAAGTCATGCATGCAATATTGTAGCCAAACTTTCATCACGAAATTTTTCTGCAGATGTCGGTCGTATGTCAACCTCGGGAAGTACCAAGAATGGTGCAAATCATCCACCAACAGCTGCATAAACACACTCAAATTCTTCCCCGGATATTCAGGCCCCGGAATTATAAGCGACAGGAACATGGTCTTGCGTTGCATTATGGCGCCGGGAGGGAGATAGAGCGGAATAACAAATACGGGCCAACAGCTGTATGGATTAGACGACATACCATATGGATTGAACCCATCACCTGTTATAGCAATTCTGACATTCCCAGCCTCGGCTGCTTCCTCCGGGTACTCTATATCGAATGACTTCCATGCTTCACCTCCTGATGGATGTACAATTTTTTTTTGGATTGTACCTTTTCCCTTCCTTGTGCCACTTCATCATTTTGGCAGACTCCTCGGTGATGAAAAGGCGCTGCAGTCTTTTTATAAAATCAAGATACCGAAGAACCTTCATTGGGATTCTTAGCTGCTGCTTCTGACCATGCTTATCGACCACCTCAATATACCGAGAGGAACCGCACTTCCTACAGTACTTGTCATCTGCATACTCATGCCTAAACAAAAGGCAATTCTTTGGACAAACATGTATTTTCTCATAGTCCATGGAGAGCGCCTTCATGATTTTCTTCGTAGCGTACATGGTTTTCGGCAGTTCATGGCCCTCAGGCAGGCTGTTAGCCCATACTCCCAGAAATGCTTCGAAGCAACCTCGGCTACAGCCATACTCAGCCTTGACTGCCATCAGTTGCGAGATGGCATCCAGCACAGACAGCTTGGCACCCTCATAGAGAGGTTTCTTTGATGAGGCCAAGATTTCCAGGAAGGCCTTTGCGGTTTCCTCCGGTTCCTCCGGTTCATTCGCTGAATGTGACGGAGGTGTCGGCTGTGCAGCAAAGACATCATCTAGCATGTCTCTAACCCCATCATCCTCATAACCAGCGACGCGTTGTCGTATCACATCCTCTCTACCACGGTCCTGCTGGGCAAAGTTTATCGGCATATTAAAGTTGGGCATAAATCCATGCGTGCGAAGGTGCTTAGTCATCTCACTCTTATCTCTGTGGATACATCTCTTACATCTGGCACACGGGCATTCTGGCACCATCCTCATTGGACTACGGAATATCTCTTTCAAAAACACATCAATTTTCTCGACCCACTCTGTTGTTACTTGATTCCGACGGAAAAACCCACTATACATCCACTGATTATCTGCCATCTCTGCTTTATTGGAAGCCACACAACAAAATTAAGGATTCATTTAAATTACTCACATCAATATTTTATTTTTTACAAGGTTGACGATAAACGACATTTAATCCACCTACATCTCTAATAGGTAAAGATGGGTCCTAATCCCACCCGAGAATGTGTACATTGAGTACGTTTTCCATGCTCTACAACATTCCGAGACAAAATTTTGGCAGCACCTCCCCGCTGTTCTCCAAATACACGTCTCATCAAAATGCCGAGAGAATGTGCATCCGGAGAACAACAGGGAGGCGCCGCCGAAATCCTGTCTCGGAACGGGGTAGAGCATGAACAACGTACCCAATCTACACATCCTCGGGCTGTCCGTGGAAAGCGCTGGACAATCCGAAAGAGCTGCGGTGATAAATATGCAATTGAATGCATATTTATCGATGCAACCCTTTCGGACGGGAGACCTAGGTTACGCGACTTGATGTGAAAATTTAATCTAGTGACATGATTAAAAGAACGTATGAGGTGGTGGATTTGTAGCTCACCCTCGGATGTAGATGATGTAGTCGATCAGCGAAGGGATAATCAAAGACCAAGAGCTCCAACGTCAATGATCACTCCACCGTAGGCAACACCAGAAATCCTCTAAATTCCACCAAATGAAAAAAATTAGGTCATCACATCACATATAAAGCATCATCACACATCACATCATATCACAAACTTGTTTTAGCAAGACCAACTTGATGAAGTAACCACTCATCATATCCAAATTTTAACTTTCGTCTATCTATCTTCACAAAAAAATTACTCTTCCCTCTCATCTCATCTTCACAATACATATATCTATAATATTGAGTATGTATCTAAAAACATAGTAAAACTACACAAATATCCATTCATCTCATCTATCTATCTCACATTGTGCACTTAATTTTTTTCACATTTATACTCTCTTTCATTTCATTCATCTATCTAACATCCATCTATCTAATCATCTATTACTATATGCATTCATCTACTATATTACTACACAAAAAAGGTTAAAAAATATTACCTACGGATGAGGGGGCGACCACCGGAGCAGGGGGGCGGCCGGTCGGGGCAGGGGGCGACCACCGGAGCGGTAGGGGGCGGTCGCCGGAGGGGCCGGCCGGTCGGACCAGCAGGGGGCCGGCCAGGCTAGGCTGTGG